>NC_070584.1:27724553-28024553 GCF_027409825.1 Scomber japonicus | reverse complement strand
TCCTGGAGAGAGATCCACATCTTTTAGCATTTAATAATCACATTTCTGCTGCAAGTATCTGACAACATCAAATTTAGTACATGTGTAAAGAGTCTTTAATGGTGAAAGAAGACCTGAGATCAGCTTTGGTACACAAGCTTGCACGCAGCTATTTATTTTTCATTTTCAGAACAGTTGCCAAACTTATTTTTTTTCTCGCAACTGGATTTGAAATAAGTGTAAGTCTTATATATTTGTAGACACAGAATGCAGATTCTTGTGTTTCTGGACTTTTTACTGCATGTCAGGAGTCAGTCCTGCTCAAAGCATCGCAGCCTGAGGACTGCCACCTTACCTGAGCTGGTTTGGACTCGCAGACTCACCCGAACTGAGGTTGTTTGTAGAAACCAACTACCGAGACTTTCAATGTAGCAGCAAGACAGAAGCTCAGCAAAGTCAGACCACATCTCTGAGGTGTTGGCTTGTAGCTGAGACCCTCCATCATGTCGCTTCCATGAACTATAATCGTTTCTGCTACAGACCTCCGACTTGCATCACTCTTAGAGCTGTCAGCCCCCCCGCTGCACCTTCATTTCTCATTCAAGATGGAAAGGGAAAAAAAGCTCAAGCACCCACAGTCCTGTAGCATCCAGAACCCTGCTGATCCAGCGGCTCTGCAGATGTTTTATCATTCAGACCTACAGTACTCCCTGAGATGCTGTATGTGGAGATTTATCTCTACCGTGGTACCAAAGACCAAAAAGGATTCAGACTGGAGATTCAAAGATTTATTTTTGTGCCTGATTGTACAGAAGCTTATATTGTTGTGTAGACTATTATCATTGTTCGTGCTGCTTACTCGTCTTGACTGTTCAGGCCTCTCTCTCTCTCTCTCTCTCTCTCCCTCTCTCCCCCTCTCTCTCTCTCTCTCTCTTTCTCTATCTCACTATCTCTCTCTCTCTCTCTCACTCTTCTCCGTGATGCATTGCTCTGAAAGAGGGCCAGACGGGGTCTGTTTATAAAGCCATACATTTTCAAGAAGTTGTATTAATAATAGATTATTGAAGGTACTGTAAATAGAAGCTGTTTGAGCCCGTTGTTACTTTGTTTTCCCCTTGAATGCCTTTTTTCACTCAGCCGAGTTACCAAAAGCACCTCAGCATTAAAAGCCAACGATGCTCAGGGAATATTTTGGAGGTAATGAAAGCTGAAAAATGGACCTAATCAGGTTTTATAACATCGAACCGAGGTAGAACCCTCCTTCTCAGTTACCTTAAAATATTTCCTGTTCATCCAATCAGATAATGGTACAATTGTTTTATTTCAATAACACACACACACAAAAAAAAATGGCTTTAATGGATGAGATGCTTTTATTTTGCAGATCGCGGTTGATGCATGTTGAACCAGACAGCAGAATGTTTTCTATCTTTTAGAGATAAATATATCAGATTAATACGGTTCAGCTTCAACAGCAATGAAAAAGAAAAGCAGAGAGTTTGCACAAGTCACATATCAAAAAAAAAAAAAATCACAGTTGTTTTTTTTGTTTGTTTCTCAAATCATTGCTCGTTTGTCACCATCGAAATCATGTGAATCATGTTTTTTTTCTGTTTCGTTGTTCTTTTCCATGTGTGTTTCTATTTCACCTGTTGATTAAATGTGTGAGTGTTGGTGTGTTTTCTCTGTACGGCAGCCATGTTGGTTAACGGCGGTACAGTGTTGTAGTTTTGTTGCCCGCAGGTCAAAGTTTTTTCTCTTTAATAATACTCACTCAGTTACGCCCCCCTCCCCTCCCCCTGAAAAAAAAGTCAGCGTTAATCTGAGTCAGACTTTTACGGTTCATATTTGGGATTAAGAGACTTGTTGAGGGGCGGGGGGCGGGGGAGGGGGGGCATCTATGAGACTCCAGAAGGTGACGGTGAAGGTTTAGGGAGAAAAAAAAAGAAAAACCTTTTAAGACAACCGTTTTAAACTTGACATCAACAACACCTCCACAGAGACCGGTACGCACCTCAGTTCACATACGGGGAACATGAAAAGAGTCATAGGATGTTTCTGTTGCTACGGTTACAGTTTCAAGGAGCTATCGTTGTCCCCTAAGCAGCTTGAAAAATCAGTCAGTAATATTTCCTGTCATTGTTTATTATTCTTGATGTTTATTTTACAAAATGGTACAAAATCTGTTGTATCCCTTTTTTTTTGTTCACACAGGAGCTGATGATGAAATTGTGTAGTTGCTGTTACAGTACTTTTTTTTTTTCTGCCCGTTATGTTTTACTTTTTCTTACATATCAATATATCAATGTGTCCTTTACATGGCCTGAATGCAGCCGTGAGCTTTGAGATCCATGTAGCTAACAGGATGTTCATATCAATCACACATTTCATCAGTTGCTCCTTAAGCTCCTTACTCCACATTTACACAGGAATTTGTAACCATTTGACCTCATATCTGATATTAAAATTTCTACCTGGATACACCTGTGATAAGTACTTGAATTAAAAAAATAGATATGTTAATACTCCACATATTTTACACATTAAAAAAGGTCAGTGTACAGATTTATAATGTCCTCTGTTATTCTGGAGGAGCTTTCTAAACGTTTGAGGAAGTAACCCCGCTGATGTAAAAGACTTTGATATTTAACCTTTGTTATTCATTTAGGTCATGGACTCTGACAGATAAAGGGCATTTAGGCAGTAAAGGTTGATTTGAGTTGTGTTATGTGAACTGTAGGATCCAGCATTGTTGGAGCTCGACTCATACCAGGGACTAAATCAGGACACTTGCTGCTTTTATTTTGAAGTCCACCAACTTCATTGAAGTGCAATACTAATATCCAGGAGTACCTCTATTAATAAGAAACTGTCAAATTTGATGTAGCAGAAGCAGATAGTTTGACTTTTAAACTTTTTACATATCTGTCAAAAAAATTGGATCCTACAATTCCCACAATGCCTAGCAAATGTCAGCTCTACTTTATGTTGATGGTTTCAATACTCAAGCTCGAGCTGATATGATCCTCAAACTTTGGAAATCTCCTTCAGAGCCTCAAATTACATTATGCAGCCATATGGGTACAATTTATTTTATTTAAACGTAGCTAGTGCTCACAGACCCAAGATGTTCAAAATGCTGACATAGCATAAATAAAGCCTTTCAAATAGATACCAACAAAATGTATCAGCCTACCCGGTTTATAGAGATACACAAATAAGTGACGAGTACGACAAAAAAAAAAACATAATAACATTCATATTGTAATACTTTTTATTTCAAAATGTCCTTTTTTAAAAGTCTGTTGTAAGACTTGGTGATGAAGAGTAATTTTGAAATAAACAATCATTGGGGAAATGGTGTGAATTAAAAAAAAAAACGGTATAAAAATGACCTATTTGGGCCGCAATAAACAACAACAGGATAGATTCACAATTTCATGATCATATATTTATCACTTTGAACATTTTGGGTCTTTCCTATCCTGATGGTGAAAACCAGAAGAAGCATCCAGTCAGTTTTGATTCAAAGCAGACATCAAAAACTTATTCATATAGTATCAAATATTCACATGTAAATGCAGTTCTGTAATTGCACTTTTATCCAGACTGTCTGTCCAGGTGCAGATATATTTTTCACTATCAGAATTATAAAGCCCGAAAGTGGCACGAAAGTTATATTTTTTACTGCTGTTATACAGTATGTGCAGGAAACAGTTTTTCTCCCCTGTTTTTTCCTTTTTAAAAAGATGAGATTCTGATGTAAGTAACAACCTGGATCTGTTTCTCTAAAGCATCGCAGCACTGACGTCACCTGAGCTTCATTACTAAGTGAGCCTGTTTGGATCCGAGGCCTCTGGAGGTATTTCTAGAAGCAGGAGATAACTCAGCTGCATGATTTTTAAAAAATTATTAATTTTTTATCAAGCCTCCACCAGAGATGATCATCATGTCATTCACCAGAGGCATTATCCAGGTTTAATGGAATACCTTATTACAAGAAGACAGAAAAAAGCAAAAGTTAAATCAGAAATATTCCTGCTTCTTGAAATACTGGTCAAAAATTAAATGAGTGAAATATGATATTTATCCTGAGGCCTGATCTTAAACTGTTTCAATTCAAGAAATGTGATCAACATTAGTTACCATCAAATACAAAATGAATGAAAATGAAAGAAAAGGTGACAGATGATGTCATTGCACGGATGCTCTTGGAAAGCCGAACCTAGGTTTGCAGACTTGAATCAAATTAAAGGGTTCCTTGATCAAATCGGCTAAAAAAAAAAAAACAACAACTTTAAATTAAAATGTCAACCGACCATTTTTCCGCAGCAGAAGGTTCTGTGACTCAGCATCTCCCAGCTCGGACACAAAGCTGCGGGATCAAGTCGTTTTGTTTGAAAGGATATTTATTCCCCCCTCTTCGTGTCAATAAATCACTTCCTGTTAAAATAACCCGCCATCATCATTCTTCTGTTGACTGATATCTGTCGCTGTGTCTGTATGTCTTCCTCCTCCTGTCTGTAAAACTGTCTTATAACTGTTTATGAAAATGCAGTTCTATTTACGAAATAAATACATTTTTAAGAAACTGGTCTTTAAAAAATCAAGTGATTTCTTTCACATCAGTGCTCCTTTAAATACAGAACCACATGAAACAGCAGCGAGTGACAAACAACACAGAAGAAATCTCCAGAGTAGTTAATGAAGGAGAAAAAAAGGACAATTAAGACTTAATATCAGGCTGGTAGCTGCAATTAATACAACAGACCTACTCAGTTTCTCTCAAGTCATACACAACCATTGGATAAGGGCTATAAGTAAAAAGAAGTTCAATTAAAAAGTGGGTTGAAGGGTTTTTTTCCCCCTATTTTTGTACTTTATGACTCTTAAAATGATCAATTAAGTGAGTAATCAACCATTTTGATAATCAATTTAAGTCACTCGTCAAGCAAATCTAAAAGATTGTCTGTTTTTCTTTGTTTTATAAGAATTATAAATTGTCACCTTGAGCTCTGGGATCCATCCACAGTCCACAACCCAAAACATAATCAGTTAACTGTCATAGAAAAGTAAAGAAACTTTGGAAAGACAAAAAACAGCACGATAAAATAAAATGTAATAATCACAACACACTGAATTTTAATAAATAAATGGAATATTATCTCCTATCTCCTGATTATACTCATTAAGCCTGTATTCATTTATTGCATAATGTCTTATTTAATAAATAAAACACTTTGGGTGTGTGTATCTGTAAATTGCATTTATTTTGAAATTTTATAGACTAATAGCTTATCTGGTTAATTTATCAAATAAAAGATGTATAATAAAGCTATTTGAAGTCCTGATTGTAAAAAAACCAGACCCTCCTCCTGCTGTTGTGACTCCTTGCAGTTAACGTTGCACAGCTGCTCAACTTCTGCAGCCATTTCTCACAGGAACACAAAGGTTTACCTGCTGAGCTGTGGAGGTTAATTAGATCTCCAGTTAACAATCACACTGCATCAATTAGTAGCAGCTCTCTCTATTTCACTTCTAGTCGGACATTTTTCACACTCGCAGCATTGAAGGTGCTGCACAGCCTCACAGGTGTTTTCATTTATTCTGGCTGATTACACTTCCAAGGTGAAGCGGGGCAGAGCTCTGGGATTACATGACAACGCTTTCCTCTCCTTACAAGTGCAACAAAGCAAAGCTAGGAGGGTGAAGGAAGTGTCAATCAAGCTCAGTCTGAACACACACACACACACACACACACACACACAGGTTTAAAATGTAAAAGTAAAGGAACTATTTCAATTACTTAATCAAACTAACTAACTTATTACATTTGATTACTTTTTGATCACTATACTAACCAATGTTTTCAACTGTTAGGGTAAGTGTACCCATTAAGTTGAGGTGTTTTTCATGGATACTGACATGATCGTATAAAGCCAGATTTATCTCTCATTTGAAAATATATTCATTAGTTCATGTAGATTTTGGAATATAAAATAAAAATATTTTATGAAGTCAGAAGTCTGGCATGAGCTTGGTACTGTGTTGGGCTTGGTAATTGGTACTGTGACATCATTTAAGCCCATGTGTATTCCATATAAACCCACATCATGATTTATTTATAAAATATTTAAAAATATATATATTGATTTCAAAGAATTAAAAACACATGTATTCAGTAACATGTTGAATATGTAAAAAGTAGGAAAAAACCCTCCTGAGAAAATGTTAAAGGTCTGACTTAAGATATAACCCCATTGTAATCATATGTAAAGGATTAGTTACATTTATTTTGTAAGTGAAAGTAACTAGTTACTCCCTGACACTGCCCATACAGACATTACAACAGGCCAGCAGAAGTTGTTGAAAAAGCTACAATCTTGTTTTTAGAATGAAATTTTAAAAACACTTTAAAAACAACCTAACAGTTTGAAATGCATCAAGTAAAACATAAAGCTGTGTGTACTTTCACAAAAGTTTATTACAGTATTTGACCACTCCAAAAATCTTCTTTTTAAAAAATCATCTGCTTTACATCTACAAAGTAAGCCAGAAAATAAACACAGGTGTTTAAATGATCAGTTTTAGTCTACAAGGCCTCGTAGCACACAGTTAGTAAGAGGAGAGCGATCGGCTCAAACAGGTCAAGTTCACATGTCGACTGTGGGAATACATCAGTTGGAATGACAGTGGATTTACACACAGGCAAACCATCTGTCTGGTAAAAGCCATCCGTGACCGACATTTCATTCTTTAGGGGCTATTTTCAGATCAGGGCACAAAAAAACAAAACAAAAAAAAAACAAAACACTGAAAACAAGACTTTAAACTTTGTATGATTCTGATTTTTAAGGTGGTGGAGTGTTTTTCTGCCTCCCAATTTTTTTAAAAAAAGGAGCTTTCTCACTGCTGCATTTTTGCCTTTACTCTACAGAGACATCATGATGCAACATTGCAGGGTTAAACTAGGCCGCTGCTTTTAGAAGTGCAAGAACAAAAAGAGGAAGAGGGATGGAGAGTTTGGAAGGAGTCAGTCTTGAAGGACAGAAAAGCTGCAGAGCAACAAACTGCAATACAGAATCTAATATCCAACCTCTTTTTCCCTCCTGTCTTCACTGCTCAGTAAAAATCACGCAGCTCCAAAACGTGTTCATTTTTAATGAATGAAGTTGAAAATTATTAATTTTGTAATACTAGGAGGTACTGATATATATACACAAGTGTTGGGAGAGTTTAATCATTTTCTGCAGGAGCATTGGAGCCTTAAACTTGTCTGAAAATGTAAAAATCACCAAGCTTGAAGGTGCAGAAGTTTTACTGGACAGTCACAAAAAGTTTTCCTGGCATTTCTTCCTCAGACAGGCCGATACACAAAGCATTAATTCAATAAGTGTGGCTGTCAGTTTTCACACAAATATTAATGTGAATGAGAGTTTTTCCCTCCCTAAAGTTATCAGTAACTATTCCTATAACCCTCTGTGGCATAATTCAGCAAGATTTATGTATTTTTTTATCACTTACCATCTCACCAACTCACTATCTTCTGCCTCAAATAAGAATAAAAAGTAGTACAGTGTGTCCATACAGATAATGAAATACCCAACACCGCTGACAGGAACCACCACAGAGAAAGGAAGACGTGGAAAAAGAAATATTCTGCTAACACAAACGTACTGTAGAAAAGCCAGATTCAATGATTTCTGCAAAAAAAAAACTAAACTCACAACAAAGAAAAGAAGAAGAAACTAATATTTCTACAATCAACATAAAGGCAATCCTCTGTTGTGTGAAAGGCAACTGTACATTTATGAGAATTAAATACTTAATGACCGTTTCTATGCGAGTCTTTTCCAAAAGTGATCTTTCAGGTCTCTCAAGCTGTTTTCCATCTTCTTTAAATGCATTTCGGGTCCCTGGGGTGACAAAATATTTGTCTCATCCCCTTCCCGACTGAGCTAGACTCGCCCCACCTCAGGTGGTCCTGACTCACATTTTCAGACATATGAATGAATCAAGTGATGGATGCCGACCCCTCCCTTCCCCTCATTCAGTCACAGTAACTCGTTCTGGCTCTCCTATCTGCCTCTGTGTGTGTGTGTGTGTGTGTGTGTGGTGTTTTTTTGTGAGTTTGATTATGTGTTTAATTGCGATTACTGGCCACCGTCCCCATTATCCTCCCCTTCCTCCTCCTCCAGTTCCACCAGAGCAGCGTGGCGATTGGCCTGAGAGCCCTCGCTGAAGAAAACCTTCTTGATCACGCCTGACTTGGGCGCCCGGATCGTGTGCTGCAGAGACGAAAACAAGCCATAGATCAACATCGGGACACTCGGCAGAGACACAGTGTGTGTGTGTGTGTGTAACTACATTAGAGATAGACTGCTGGTTAAAAGGTCAGCGTGTGTGTGTGTGTGTGTGTGTGTGTGTGTGTGACAGAGACAAAGATGGAGCCAGCACGACTGCCTCACCTCCATCTTCATGGCGATCATGACCATCAGTGGGTCTCCGACGCTCACTTTGTCTCCTGCCTTCACCAGCACCTGAACGCACCACAAAACACAACACTTATGATCTCTATTTGTTTCAATATAAAAGGAAAGTCAGTCGTTGTACTTATCATTCTCATCATTCTCATAATGTCACTGAAGGATAATGAGTAGCTTAATCATGCCTTTATTATTTCTTGATTAAACTGCTGTAAAAATTCTCGTTGGCTTGTTGAAAAGCTGGCAGCCGGTCTGTTTTATCATTTCTATTTCAGTTTCATTACACTGGCTACCAGCATGGTTTAGATAAACAGTAATACACTCAGAGGTTGTCCTCATAGAATAAAATGATAAAGAAAGTGGAGGTGATGTGAAGCAGGGCAGCATTTCTTCAACAGAGATACTCACTGCAATGAAACATTTATAAAGTATGTTGGAAGCAGTTTGTTTCAAAAGTTAATTAACTGGATATTGTGGCGGGAAGCAAAAGCATCATTGCCACAGTTATGTATTGTTTAAAGGACTAGTTCACATTTTTTTAAAGCAATAATGAAGCAAGTTTAGCTGACCAGGTTTGCTCTGTATAATAATGTATTTAAAAGTTATCTGAGGTTAGTGTGAGGCTTCAGCAGTCAGAGTAGTCACATCAAGCACATTTGTCTCTTTAGTACATTTTTTATAAGACCTTTGTGTTTCCGTGTAGATGTGTGTAGTGAATGTTACACAAGAAGGATTTCCGTGCCTATGACACACTAAGTATATCTACTTGATTAGTTGTAATCAGACTGCTGAAGTCACATATTAAATTATGAATTATTGCACAGAAGAGGAGTGGAGTTTGTCCCCAGTCACTTAAACTGGAAGCATATTAACAACAGATCTCTTACTGGTCAGTATGAGCAGGAGGAATGATTACAGTGAGCTAAAACTCTTTTCATACAGGTAGTTGACTTTTGTGTGAAGACTTAAAACATTTTGAAACTTAATTAATCAAAAAAAAAAAAAAGCACTACTTTTATTTTGTTAAATAACAATCACAGTAGTACACACATACATGAAACAGAGGAGATACCATCCTGCTTTATGTCATTGTGGTTTTCACTTTAGACACTTTAGATTCATAGTCACAAAATCTGAAGAAACCTTCCTCCATTGTGAGGTTGTGTGCCACTGAGCCCCAACACAGGACACACAGTATATAAACGATGCCTGACTGGACTTCATGGTGTCTACAATCATCTGGCTAAGGCCTTTTAGTTTTTCCCACAACCAATTAAATCTGTGCAATAAAGGATCTCATTATGTTCTGAATCCGTCATCAGTCTCTTTTATAACTTAGCTCGGCAGTTTATGTCGATTTTTTACTCTACCTTATGTTCAGCACTTTGTAAATGACTCTGATTCACCAATTAAGTCGTAATTATTCACCTATTCATCAATTCACACATATACTAGCTGACTCTAGCATCTGACAATGGAAAATGATTTATGTGAAAGTTTTATTCAATAAAACACATTCCTACTTACATCATCATATTTAAAAATGTCATTAAGTTAAGTTTAATTTCCCTCAACTTAAGACATTTCCTCTAATTTGACAACTAGTTTGGCAAACTTGAAATCACAATGTAGTGAGACCAAACTCACCTTCTCTATGGTTCCAGTCATGGGAGCCACCGCTCCACCCTGAGCCCCGGAGCCGCTCACACCAGCCAGATACTTGGGCACGGGAATAGACACCTCGGCGCTCCCCTCCTGCAGAAAAACCATAAAGATGTCAAAAAAACCAGAGCTGGCAGTGCTGAGAGGATTCAAACGGTCTTTATTATTGAGTGTTTGTCTCCAGGTGTCGGGTTTAACAAATGATGGATGATGAAGACTGGAAATGAAGACAGACTCAGCGGTGGCAGGTGAAGTGTATTTATCTTGAAAATCGACTTGGGGAAAGCGTGAGATTTACAGCTTTGTACAGAATCCTTTATTTGGACAAATGAACCTGCAGTGAGTTGACTATAAATCTACAAGACAAAGTTTTTACGACACTATTCCTTTAATTTTTGATCATTTTAATCACTAAAAAAAAGTCAAATTTCTGCCTCTCGTGACTTTAAATTGCAGATCATAAGCATTAAATCCCTGTTCAAAACACGTCCTTGGGTTCAATGACTTAAGGAATCAGTACAATGCAAAGCAGATGCAGATGAGATGTGGAGGGAAAAAGAGATGCAAGGTCTCTGTCATCATTTACATTCAGGTCAGCCATGCAGTGTTTTTCTAGTGGTGACAGCAGTGGTTCAGCGGGGACGTACCGTGGAGAACAGGTGCACCGTGTTGTCTAGGATCACCAGTTTGGGACGAGACTTCACTCCATTAACGGAGCAGTGCAGGAATGAAGCTCCGCCCTCCATCTCCAGCTCCCCAGTCACATGGTACGACTCCTCACCAACCTGAGAGTACAAAAATATAATTACTGATAGGAAAGCATATCTGAACTGTTGTTTTACTTCCTGCTATTACTCTTACTAATGAGATTATTACCCAAATATATATAATATACCCTCCTGCTGCTCATACTGTGACTATTACCACCATTAATACAACTAAATGTCACCATTATAACTGCATGTAGGACTTTTATTTTCTTATAATCCATGTATAATAAATATAACAAATTATTATCAATAAAACTTTATTTATAGAACATCTTTCAAACAGTTTTATAGTTGCTTCGGTAGTTAAGATAACAAACTGGGTTTAAAATAGATTAAAAAGACAAAACAAAAGTAAAATGAAGTAAAAGATAAAGTTTAATAAAATATACACCAAAACTATGTTGAAAAAAAGAGAGATAAAAAAAGAGATAAAAGAGAAAAAACATGAATGAAATGAATAAGTAGATAAAACTTAGAGAAATAACTATGATAAACAGGCATAGAATAAAGTACAACAAAAATTTAAAATCTTATCAATAAAGTTGTGTAAAACTGTTTTTCTAGCTTACCTGCATAGTGTAGCTTCCATCTTTGTTGTATATAACGACCACAGGAACTTCTAAAAACACAGAAAGAAATGTTTTAATAACAGGTTTGTAATAAATAAAACAAAGAAAGAAGAAACTTAACGCTGATGCTTCAGCTGAGCTTTATCATGATCATCAGACCGACACAGCAGCAGCCATCGGGCTTATTTTTGGCTTCCCACTGACAATTTTTAATAAGAACATTGAATAATGAATAGGAGTTCATTAACGGACATAAGTCATAAAACAGACCAGTACTAAATTTAATTACTCAAACAGTCATTAAATGAATCATATCCGCAGTTGTGAGTCCACAGTTCATCTAAATTGTCCTGACCTGCTGTTTATAACTAACATATCAGCTCTTCACCTAAATTAAAACTCTAATTAAAGCTTCCTCTGAACAATCCAAAACATTAGTCTGAATATATTGAAATCCATTAGTCCCACATGATCCTGGTTATCTGCCAACACTACCACAGATTCAGACTCACTCCACAGAAAATTAATCAACAACAAACATTCATTAGTTCCAGCCTCTTAAATTTTAGTATTTGCTGCTTTTCATTTTTAAATTCTTTACGTTTCAGACTGTCAGTCTGAGAAACACCTGACACCTTAGGCTCTGGGAATCTGATGGATATTTTTCTCCCTTTTTCACATTTTTTGAATAAATGAGCACTTTCTGAATCTTTCTGATCTAAAGGCTCTGAAGCTGTCCGTCTGTCTTGCATTCATTAGACTTTAACTACTGTTACTTATTGAAAAAGAAAAAGTTTGTCAGCTGTTGAAACACTTTTAATCTTGTTCTCCATCTTATTTTGCCTTTCTTCCACCTCCTTACAGTCCTGCACACCAGAGGGCAGCAAAGGTAACCCAGCATGTCTGCTACTTACTCTTATCTCCCAGCTGTAGCGTCATGTTTCTGTTAAACTGGACGTTGAGTCTCCACCCGCTGCTGGAGCCAAACGGAGAGAAGGGATCTGGAAATCATATAAACACATGCACTTATATATCAAGTATTTCTTTTTCAGCTTTACTACAAGTCATGTGTTATTACTGAGAGCATCTTATCTCCTCACCGGTGGAGATCTGTGTGAAGTCCTGTGTGTGTGTCCTCTCCTGTAGCACCAGACCCAGGGCCGCCTGGCAGATCGTCGTCCCAGAGGGAGCCTTCGGTGTGGGGAAGAGGTCAGCGTAGTGCTGAGGGATGAAGCTGGTGGTCACATTACCGGCCTCAAACTCTGGGTGACCCGACAGACTCAGCAAAAAGTCTATGTTAGTGTTCAGACCCACGATCTGAGGGCAGGAAGGATGAAAAGAAAGGTGAACACAAGGAAACATGAACTCTGGCAATGAACTAATAATTAATATTATTACATTAATTCACTTATTTGTATGACATGCAAAACATCATTTGAGTGTCTTACATTGTACTGTCGTAGGCAGTAGCGCAGCTTCTTTAAGGCAGCAGATCGGTCCTCTCCCCACACCACCAGCTTAGCAATCATGGGATCATAATGAGCAGACACCTCGTCCCCTGAAAACAAACAAACACAATAAAGATGAAATAATAATTATCTGCAACTATTCATTCTATTTTTCAAACAGACACACCAAACATTTGTTGGTTCCAGTTTCTCTAACGTGAGGATTTGCTGCTTTTCTCTTTTTTTTTGTTGTAAATTTGAATATCTTCAGGTTTGACTGTTGGTCAGACACAACAAGACATTTAATTGAGAGAAACTCAGATGGAGCGTTTTTCACAACTTTTTGGCATTTCATATTCAGAACAATTAATCTATGATGAAAATAATTGTAAGTTGCAGCCCTAAAACACACACAGCTGTACATACATACTGGCAGCCACAGTGCTCACAGTTTGGTACTACGGTAATTAACTTTCTATTTATTCATCCTCTGTTGTTTAAACTGTCTCCAACTAAATCAGATCAAATTTCTTTGTGTTGGAGAGGATTTTGTGTGGGCACCTTCCAGTTTTTTCCCCTACTCATGTAGTTGTATGTATGTATTTTGATGCTTTGATTGTACAAACAAATCAGACCTTAAGGACAACAGAGAAAGAAAGAAATGAATAGAGACCAGTCAGTGTTGTTCAAGCACTCTTGCTGTTGTTTGAGTCCTCTCATTTCTTATCCATCAGTCATTGATTTCATGTGATTTTATGTCTTTTTTTATGTTATTAAATGAAGAATGGAAAAAACTATCTGTACTAACAGGATCTGTGAGTTCCATCTTGGCGTCCTACCTTCTCTGACTCCAGTCTCTATGCGTGTGTGTTGGTCCGCTGGAGGGGTGGAGAGATGCAGCAGAGGCCCCGCCCCCGGGAGGAAGTCATTATTTGGATCCTCTGCATATATACGAGCCTCGAACGAGTGCCCATTCAAGATGATGTCATCCTGGAGGAGAGGCAGGCGCTCTCCTGCTGCCACCTGGAGGAGAGCAGGTGAGAAAAGATTTTCACTCGTCAGTTTGACTAAAATCCAAACTTTTCTTTCTGGCCCCTTCTCTCTGTATGCATCCACACCACTAGCACTTGCATTTGGCTTGAATGGTAGAAATAAAGTTCACTTTTCCCTCACCCTGAGCTGCCACTCCACCAGGTCAGTGCCAGTGATCATCTCAGACACGGGATGCTCCACCTGCAGCCTGGTGTTCATCTCCATGAAGTAGAAGTTATGCTGAGCGTCCATTATAAACTCTACCGTACCTACACAGAAAAAACAACACCACTTTTTAGGTTTGGGGGGAATTTAGGGTGAGGTGGATATGCAGGTGTGTGTGTGTGTATGTTTATGCCTCACCTGCTCCTACATAGTTCACAGCCTTAGCTGCTTTGACTGCTGCCTCTCCGAGTTTCCTCCGAACCTCAGGACTAATGCCAGGCTGAAAAACATGAAAAACATTTAGTGAAAAGGAAAAAACAAACACATTCAAGTGATTAAAGCCCTGAAAGTCCAGTTTCACAGTATGAATCCACTTTCCCTATTATATTTCTTATGCAACATTCCTATGGCAATGGTAAATGGTACACATAGATTTCTTACTTAAAAAGCAGCAGTTGTTGCATTTCTCATGTCTCCTTACTAAGAGCTTTTCTTTCTGAATGGTACTCAAGAGAAGCATTAATAATACAAATATTGGTTTCCTCAGTTTGCCTGTTTGCACTCACTCACACTGGGAGGCATGTTTGATAATCGAGGCTGCCAATCTTTTTATGAAATCATTTTCTAGACCATTTTCTATTCAGGAAAAAGTTAGATTAACTTTATGATTATCCTCGAGGGAAACTGGTTTGCAGTGTGAACATAAAACTTCAACACAATAACACAGTCCACACATGATATACATCCTTAATAAACGGTACATAAATTTAGACAGCACTGCAGTGTTTGTGACATACAAATAATCTACATGAGAAAGAAACTAATGTGAATGCTGCACAGAAATATACATAATACTCTCTACTATGCAGCCTAGCTACAGCACTGCTGTGAGTGAGTGTGTGTGTGATCCTGAGTTTACACATGAACTCAGGGACCTGTTAGCTAGATGGAGCAAAATCCTGACTTATTTTTGCAAGAGCAGCTGATTTCAATTACTGTACAGAATTTAAATTCACTCAAACTTGAACGGGTTGAGATCAGATCCCCAGCTCCTCTAGTCTGCATGTTGCAATGTTCTTGGGTAAGATAGGGAACCCCAATCTGCTCGGGATGGCTGTGTTATCAGTTTATGAATGTGTGTGTGAAAAACTGCTATGTACATGCAGCCTATTCACATCAACCTTAAAAATTCCTTGATAGTACATGGCCAACTCTTTCACACACACACACACACACACACACTCTCTCACACACACACACACACACACACACACACTCTCTCTCACCCCTGGTGCTTCCTCTATGATCTTCTGATGTCTCCTTTGGACACTGCAGTCCCTCTCAAACAGATACACAGCGTTGCCGTGCGTGTCCCCAAACACCTGAACCTCCACATGTCTGCAGCACAAAGACAGGAAGGAAAGAGGAAGGAAAAGAATGAAATTATCTTTTTTATGTCACAAAAATAACAAGGTGGTTAGACCGCTTGGCAATATTTAAGCATGCGAGTGTTACCTGGGATCCTCTACGAACTTCTCAACCAGCATGACGTCATCGTTGAAGGATTTTCTGCCCTCTCGTCTCGCCGACTCCAACTGCTCTAAGAAGTCTGAGTCTGACCGTGAAATACGCATCCCCTAAACACACACACACACACACACACACACACACACACACACACAGTTATTTTGTATTCACTGAAATTACTTTAAGTTATTTAGGCTCTTCCACGTCGTCTCACCTTCCCTCCTCCTCCACGGACTGCTTTGATCATCACAGGGTAGCCGATCTTGGCAGCCTCTGCTTGCAGCCTCTCATTTGATTGGTCCTCTCCATGGTAACCACCAATGATTGGCACCCCAGCAGCTGACATGATGTGTTTGGAAGTGCTGAAAAAAGAAGACAAGACAAATCAATTGCCAAATACAAGAGTTAGTTAATGATTTGTGTGTGTGTGTGTGTGTGTGTGTGTGTGTGTGTGTGTGTGTGTGTGTGTGTGTGTGTGTGTGTGTGTGTGTGTTACCTCTTAATACCCATGTCTCGGATGGCAGAGGAAGGTGGTCCAATGAAGATGATGCCTTCCTGTTTACACGCCTCTGCAAACTCTGTGTTTTCTGACAGAAATCCATAGCCAGGGTGGACCGCCTAAACACACACGCACAGACACACACGCACAGACACACACGCACAGACACACACGCACAGACACACAGGAGATTATTAAAACATTAAGTGCTACAATGTCAAAATCGCCTGTCAACACTCTGTCAAAGAAGACAGCTCATCATAAAGTTGACGATAATGAAACATGACTTTTACAAATGAGTTTTAAAATAGTTCTCCTTTCAGCAGGATTAATAGCAAATGAAAGTATCAATTCCGAGGATCTTCTTTTCCAAAAGCTTTTACAACATGACCATGAGTACTCACATGAGATCCAGACTTCTTGGCCACCTCCAAAACTTTCTCCATGGAGAGGTAGCTCTGCTGGGAGGCTGCAGGCCCGATGTGGTAGGCTTCATCTGCCTACAAAACAACCAAAGAAAAACAGACCATTTATGACTGAATGTAAGTAAAGCAAAGTTCAAAATAGTAATAAGTAGCAATAAGTAGTTTTAGAAAAATGTCTTATTGCATAGAGAATGGAAGAAAACAGAAGACTAAAAGGTTTGCAGCCTCTCACCATGGCCACATGCATGGAGTGTCTGTCAGCTTCACTGTACACAGCCACAGAGCGGACGCCCATCTTCTTGGCTGAGCGCATCACACGACACGCTATCTCGCCTCGATTGGCTATCAGCACCTTCTCTATTCTCCCGACCCCTGGACAGGAAACAACAGACACAGTGGGGTTTTTTTTATTTTTTCAATGTTCTTTAAATGAAAATGTAAATTGAAGTCTGGAGCCATATTCTATAACTGCAGCTACATGCAGTATTACCATCTACAACAGGTGCAGAAAACTCTTCTGTAAGCATCACTCTCCTAGAAATGAAGTTGTACTTTCTAAACAATGTTTCCTATCAACAATAAGGACCAATATTGAAAGAAAGATCATATTTTAATCACTGAGAGTCTCCCAACTCAGCTCACTAAGACTTCCTACTACTGGGTGATGTAGTTGAAATAATAATCACAACAATAATAAAGATTTTTTACAGTTTCCTCATAATTCAGCTGGTAAACATATATTTAGTAAATGATAACATGATGTTCAGTACTGTGCAAAAGTTTTAAGCTATTTTACAAAGTACTGTACATAACTTTAGATTCTTATCCATTATGCAATTCCATCACAAAGGTGTCTCATCAGTCCCAAATTATTTTTTTCTACAGCATGACAACGACCCAAAACATACAGCTAGAGTCATAAAGAAGTATCTTCAGCTACAAGAAGCACGAGGAGTTTTCCAACAGATGGTTTGGCCTCCACAGAGCCCTGATCTCCACATGATGGAGTCAGTGTGGGATTACATAAAGAGACAGAGGAAACTGTGACAGCCTAAAAAGTAAAACATACAGAAGAATGTGGCAAATTCTCCAAGATGCATTAACAGCTGACCTGCCAAGTACCTTTAAACACTGTGAGCAGGTGTACCAAGGAGACCTGGTGCTGTTTTAAAGGCAAAGCTGAATAAATGAATGAATGTTTACTGAACTTTGCATAAGTTAATTGATAGATAACTATTCATGGCATCAGTTTTGAAAGTATCCTTACTTAACTTTTAGAGATTAAAACTTTCAACCCAATAAAACTCTGCTGCAAGTCTCTAGATACTAATAATACTAATAATAATAATAATGATAATAATAATAATAATAATAATAATAATAATAATAATAATAATATGGCATTATTACCCAAACCCTAAACTGTTTCATTTATAGTTTCACATACAAGACAGCCAAGTGTGTCATGATAACCTGAAATATGATGAGGAGCACTTTAATCACTCACCTCCTGAAACAAGCCTCACACTTTTTTTGGTCCATGACAGTTTTCTGAGGAGAGGAGAGAAATGTTAACAACTTCATTTTTCTACATGACTGTGTGTGTGCTAGCATTACGTGTATATATTTTAGATTTTTTATGCTGCAGTTGGACTGATCAAATGGAGTTTCATTGTATACTTGCAATAACAATAAAGACTTATTAACTATTAACAGAGCAGATGCCGATGAACCAACTGTTATGGCAACAAGGTTAAAGAAACGTTCATAATTCTTCAAGCCTGTCCTAAAACAACAGTCAGGTGTCCATATGAACACTGCCAGCGGGTTTCCTCGTTGTAAATCATTCTTCTTGTTCATCCTGGCTGTAGAAAGATGCCTTAATGAGCTTTTAATGTAAGTGATGGAGGCCAAAACCCACAATGTGTCCACACAGTGATTTAAAAGTTGATGTGAAGCTTATGTGAGGCTTCAGCAGTCTGAGTTAGTCATATGAAGTGGATATCTTCCACATTTACAGTATTTTTAGCTTCAAATCTTATCTTATCCTTGGTCTCTGCTGATCAGAGCCCACTAAAAGTACCAGGTGCCCTTTATTTTATTTTTTTGCTCATGCCTCTCAGACAGCCTGAGTCCGCCACTGGCTTCAGATAAACTTTTAAAACACATTATTACACATTAGGAGGACTGTGAATTTTGGTCCCCATCTCTTACACTTTAAATGCATTATGAATGGATTTACTAATGCTCAGTAATTATTCCTGCAAGAAAAACATGTTTTAAAGTTTATTCAAGGTCCTCACTGTCACTTTATGATATATTTTACCATGTGCACAGACACAGTGAAGCATTATCCAGCCTATGTGACTGAATTAATTGCTTGTATCAAATGAAAGCTGGTAGCACAGGTGTTGTATGAAACATTAGCCACGCTAGCTGTCAGTCTGCTACCTTTATTTAACCTTGCTCAGTTATTATCTGATCCAGCAGCTGCAAAAATGACAAAACATTTAATGCTCATGTTGATGTTAAGAGGACAAATAGCATGCCTTTGATCAGGTCTGCATTGATGAGCACCGGTATGTTAGTTAATATACAAACTACAACCTAAAAAAAAAACATTGTCTGGCTTTGCAGACTTGTTAGCTGCTGAGCTAACATTAAAACAGACACTAAATATCAACGAAGTAAAAGATACCGTCAGCCTGTGTGAGATATGATCATTGCAGTCATGAAAAGCTTGCATGTACTCACTGTGTAAATATCCTCAGACCCTGCAGAGTTGGGAAACTCAGGATAACAGCAGCCATAGCTCACAGCTGCTACGGCTAGCTGACTGCTAACCTAGTGACTGGCACCCTAAGGAGGAAAAAAAAGCGAAGCGGTAATTTAATAAATAGCTCATAAATAACTTATTATTGCATTACACCACTAAACGTACAACAAGAAGATATATTAAAACAGCCAAAGATCACAATTGCACTTATAAACTATACTAAACGATATTATATACATGTAAAAGTTTCTGTGTGTTATTTTTGACCTTTATAAGGACTCGTAGTGTCGACAGCCAATAGGAGAAGGTGAAATGGAGGTGGGGAGGAAGCTGCAGTGACTGAAACTCAACAGCAGAGGGCGCCGTTTCTTTCTCTAATAAACAGGTGGCAGACATTAAACGACTAAACTGGCTTTATTAATACTTTTAAATCATCGTGCATTACCTTTGCAGTAAAAACAACAATAACATATATTTCATAAGGAGTATACATATATAAATGTATTGTGTGTGAATGTATGTGGATGTATCTTTTCTGTGGCGGCCCCTCGGCTCTGGAACAACCTGCCAGGGGTCATGCCAAGCTGAGACAGCTGATAAGTTTAAAATGCATCTAAAGACTTAATTATGATCTCTGGGTTTTAATTGTGTTTAATCTGTGTGTTTGTATATATATATATATACATATATGTTTATAGTGTTATGAAAAAAATGTCTATGCTTCAAGTTGTCAGCACTTCTCTTTTTATTAAACAACCGTCAAATATACAACAAATCAGGATGTTACAATGAACAGCAGTGGACAAAAGACAAATGAAATGCAAAATGAAATTCAGGTACTTCAGAGTTACAAAGACAATGCAAAAAAATCTAAGTTAAAAATGTAATAAGTTCAACAATAGGTCTACTGTTTGCATTTACAGGCTGAATATTAAACATGAGGCTTGTATAAGATGATATCAGAGAAAGCTATTGAGGAAAAAGTCGAATACTATTTAAAGATAGAAAATGTGAGAACTTTTCGTAATGGTGACAGGGGTTGGAGTGGTCTTTGAGGTGAAGATAATCTGCATCCAGGTTCACATCAGACTCAGATCCTCACGTAGCCTGTTCTGTGGCGGTCTTTGATGAGCAAGAAGACCAGCAAAGCGGTCATGACGAGGGTCAGCACTGTGGCCCCAAGGATGATGGGAATGAGCTCCTTGTAATAATCAGTCCAACAATCCACCACTGAAAAACAAGCAAAGAGGAGGAGGATTAAAAGAAAGAATGTTGATGATTATAAGTTATAGCAATTTTTGCACACTCACACCGAGCATGTAAAAAGCGCTTTGTTCTAGTGTTTTGTTCATTAACCATGCAGACAGGAAGGTTTACTGCTAGTTAAATCCATTTCGTGTCACATCATTCATGTTTGCGCAGGACCACACTTAACAGTTTCAGGTCAAGTTTATGACTCTGCAGCAGAATCACACTGGTCTTAAACACAGTTCAGTGGGGTAAATTATCACAGACAGGCCTGCTTCTTTAATCAATACAAAGAGTCACAAACCAGCCTTTCCAGTTTTTTTTTCTTCCTGTTCCTGGCACAGATGTCTGATAGAAATAAAGACAATAAAACCTGATAGAAAGCACGGATTGCAGCCCTTATTTTAAACCATCCCGATTTAGAAATGAGATTTGTCATGACAGCATAAATGGTTGCCCCCTTTGTATTCCCTTAAAATACTTCAGACACTAATAGCATAGCAGTAAAGCTACCAATGATGTTGTTTTATGCACCACTAAAAGTAAGAACAAAGTGTGATCCTGCGGCAGGAAACAAGCTCAAAACCCAAAGAGGTTTATATTCTATATATGAAAAATGTCTGTGTGTCTATACATGGAAACCCATGCAAAACTGTGGTTCATATTCTTGCACTTCTCTGTGTGTGTTGAACAGCAGAGAGGAAGCACAACAAGATTATTATGCTCAGCTGTGAAGGGATCAGAGAATCATCTAGCAGTACAAATGCAACTTCAATTTGTTTGCAAGCCCGGATTTACTTATAACTCCCCTTCCAAAGAAGAAATATATCGATTAGATCAATTGTGCACCAGACTTAAGCTGCCTTATTGTTTACCCCTACACTAAATCATCAGTTCAGTCACCTGATCCAAACAGGAATGTTGGCACCCTGAAGGCCTGCACCTGTAAGCCAACCAGCTTGATCCTCAGCTCCGAAGAGGTGGAAAGCAGACTCACAGAACTGCACTTGAAGCTCTGACCATCGCCTGCTGCAAACAGCTTGTCATTTGTGATTAAACCTGAGTATGTTTTATCTGGGAGGAAGAAGATAAAAAGACAAACAGGGACAAACAGGTTATTGTTCCAAATCAGAAATAGAAGCTGTATGTTGTTGTTCTCTCTCTCTCTCTCTCTCTCTCTCTCTCTCTCTCTCTCTCTCTCTCTCTCTCTCTCTCTCTCTGAGGTCTTACTGGCACATCCCAGGCAGACAGGCCGAGGAGACAGGTGAGCAGTCAGGTCGGTGACATAGAAAAGAGTCGCTGCCTGAGGACAAAATATAAAAAAAATGAAACAGATTCAGAAATCTGCACATTTTTAAACAAGTAAACAAACATTTCATCATTTGATGTGAACATTTTGATCTTAATATGTATCTTGAAGACTCACAGAGGTTCTGTATGAATGTATTGTGTTCATGGGTGAAAAGAATACTTATATGGAAACATATGAATTGAATATCTATTTAGTTTCCATAAAGAACAAAAGACAACATTTTCTTTAAGGAGAAATGTCACTGTTTCTCTTGACATGGACACATATCTCTTTATGCGCAGACCTGAACTGTTAAAAATGTTTTTCAGCACTTTTGCAGACTCTTTTTAAATGAATATTCTACTAAAGTTGGAAGATCAATATCTCATCTGTATTGCTTTCACAATGTCATCAAACTGTGCACGTGGTACTTTTTGGCTTAACTAGGACCAATCAAACTCTACACAGAGGGGAGCATGTGCAGTATCTTATTTAATGTGTTGTTTTACCTTTTTGAATTCGAACTGCAGAGTGGCACCATAACCCGGCAGTATGAGAAAAAGGGTAGCAATGTCTTCTCCACAACTACCATGGGTTATGACTCTGGACGGGTTCAGGTTAAAATACCAGGACTTCTGAATACACACAAGAGAGAAATACTTTATATCACAAGACAGTGTCATTTAAAAATCTCTCCTTAGAACAGTGAAACCAACTCGCATCACCCCACAAAGAAACGCTGACACAAACACACCCTTACTGCAAAAAGTGCTGAAATGATAGAAAATGACACCAATACACACACAGGGGCAAGCATGCACATCAATATTCAAAATGTCTGACCCTGACAGATGCATACACACGCACACAGACACGCACACACGCACGCACACACACACATGCACGCACGCACACACACACACACACACAAACACACACGCACACACATACATCCTCTAACCTTCTTTTCGCGGACAATGTATTCTACTCCCATGGTGGCTTTGATGCAGGTTTTCCCAGCATGGTTTTCCACCGTGTAGGTCCCTGCACACACACACACACACACACACACACACACACACACACACACACACACACACACATACACACACACACACACACACACACAATTGCAGAATAAATTTCATTTCATCTCCTTTCACGGTTTTTATACTACCGAGATGTTTCACAATCAGGTGATATGATTTTTTATTAATTAAATAACAAAAACAATTACATAGATAGTCACTGCATTAAAATCTCAGCTCTTATCTAAAGTACACACTCAAATCTTGAAAAACTCATTAATGCATACTGATCAGCTGTATACAAGCTCATGACAAAATCGTCCAAAGATGAAATCTCTGCCCCTTTCAATGTATTGTCACTGTAACTGACTGAATACAGTTTAGGTTTATATACTGATCTGCTATTCTTAAACTCTTACCATAATGATGCATTTATATGAGCTATATGAGTGTATACTGTATGTGTATAAAAAATCTCATATCACTCACTATGTGCTGATCAAACATTTGCAAAGTTTTAATAACTGACACAGAAAAACTTCTTCAAAAAGCAGCACTACTCCAACTACTGTAACTAACATCCTTCTGACTTTCTTGATTGTATGTTTGTATGTTTGTAAGACATGAAGGTGATGTTTTATACCAACGATAGGAGTGGTCTCAAAGGGCCACAGGACCGGCGGCTGGTAGATCTGAGCCTCTGAGGGGAGTACAGAGTGGGAGGCAGCCTGAGTGGACTGGATATTTCCCTGGAGGTGAACACCTGATGGAGGAAGAAACCTGTTACTCACATTATCTGTTTATCATCTGTTACAAAAACTTCAAGATCAATTAAACATTACAACTAGCAATGCTTTGGCAGTCTTGAGGATGGCTTTAGAGAGTGTTTCACATGAACCAGGCTGGATTTTGGTGGGAAACCTCCTGCATTTCTTTATAGCACAAAGCAGGAAACCAAAGCTTAGAGATGATCTTGAGGTGGTAAACGGTGCTAAAAGTGCAAAACAGATAGAGAAACTATATCCAGCATTTTGTCTTCTTCTTTGTCTTAAAATGAAATGCATCGACCAATGAAATTATTTCGCCTTTGCAACAAGACACAAATGAAACTAGGTTTACACCCAAAAATGGCTACTAACTGTCTTGACCACAGTAAATTTGTATGTGTTTAGAATGATAAAACAAAAGTTTCATTATTAATTTAATATCATGACGTATCATGTTAAACATTGATACTGCTCTATTAAAGTTGTGACGCCTTTTGACACAAATCTCTTCTCTTTAAAGATCCCCATTTCCAGGATGTTTAAAAATGAATTGATATAAGTAAACAAAAGTAAAAACATTGTAAGATGTTTATTCGGCAAAATAGATTTTCTCAGTTCTTTTAAATCAACTTCACAGATGATCTGTTTGCATAAACCACAGAGTGAGAAATAAAGAGAGCATGCGACCACCAGACACCAGTATCAGTAAACCAATGTTCTTTGTGTGGGACAGGAAACCACAGCAGCGGTCTCAACAGACACCTCTGCTACTTCTGGGAAATTTGACTCACCATTACTGACCTGACAAAAACTCAACTGGTGCTGAAGCATCATACAGACACACACACATATATATGTATATAGTATATTTAACAATGTTAGACATGAAATTTGATCAGTTCATCTTTTTAAAATATTTTCATGACATAGCAGAAGCTTAATTTTAAAAAGCTGCATCACGTTACTGCTGTGTGATTCATTTTTTAGACATAAATGCAATAAAACTGGGAGTTAAAAGTGTGGAAAATCTTGACCACTGCTCTTCATTAACTCATAATTCTTCCATAAATATTGAAATGTTGAAATTAGAGAGAAAATACAACAAGCTTCCTGTCATGAGAATACAGAGTCAAATATCTGAGGGTGAAATTAAATGTGAATATTATCTTGCTTACCTGGAAAAATGGCCGCCAGGAATAAAAGACACCATCCACCTGCACAGCCCCTTATCATTGTAGCTAGAAAAGAATCAAACTGAATATAATGAAATGATGCCGCTGGATTTGAAACACAGTGGAAATGCTGCAGCTGTGGTCTGATCTGGTGTGTGAATGTGAAACTGTGTTGATGTATTTAACACCTAAATCAGTTGAGCAGAGGAAATGAAGTGTGAGGAGGTGGGGTAGGAGGTGGGGCAGAGGCTGCTGCACCGTTGATGGTGATGTCATGTCAGTCACACAACCTGAAACTGTCAAACATTTAATGTGAGAACAGTTCCTGAATCAAAAGTTAGTCCACACATAACTTAATGTGCTTAAAGAGGTGTCACTGGTTAGGTTTGCTGAATGCAAAGTAATAATGTTGAAGAGAAAACAAAACAGGTTCATATGTTAATGTTATGGTGAAATTAAAGTACTAATGCTTTTAAAATTTCATAATATATTAAAAACCCTTCTCACCAAAGCCATATGCTGTAGTCCAGGTGATTTATTTCTGATTGAGGATGGGGTTAATGGTGTTTGTTTTAACCTGCATTTAGATTTCAAGATGAGTGACTTATAACTTGTCAATCACAACAAATGTAGAGTTGAAATGTTCCATATATGGTTCAAGATATATAAAACATCTGTTTTAATAATAATTTGTATCTAGCATTGATTTTCCGCACATTATCCTCTCTCATTGAAAAATGCAAAACGAATATGCAACATATTTTTCATTTCAAAGTTTATCTGCTGCATGGACACAAGATGTCACCCTCCTCCTCCCAGTATTTACAACAGGCCTTTAAAAGTACACTAAACTGAGCCATACAATACATCCAAAACAGCAAAATAATTTCTAAATTATGATGAAATACCATACCAAAAAATGTCATAAAACTCAATGACAAGCACCAGATCATTCCTGACTGCACAACTCACCCTACCTTATAAAACAGTTTGAGTTTAAAATGATGTCAACTTTGAGTTCTGTGGTTGAGGACGTGATAAAGTTCATGTGGTTTATAAAGTATTGGTGGTTCTGAAGTTCCTGGCACGTGACGCTTTAAAATGAAGCCATGTCTACACACATCAGAGTAATAACTTTTGTTACATTTGAATATCTCTCAGAGTCATGCAGAAGTAAAATTAAACTACAATTCACAAGATAAAGAGCAAAGATAAGAGGAACGATTTTTAGAAATTAGCAAAAATGTATGTAGCAGAAATCTTTTTTTCTCTCTCTCTCTTGCGACACCTAGTGGGTGAACTCAGGTTGGACGTTTACAATTGTTAAGTCAAATCATCAGGACAATGTAATAAAATAGTCAAAGATGTCCACCACAGTTTTAACAGACCTAAACATAACGTTTCAGAAAGAAATTCAAGACAAAGAAAAACTGAATTTATGCTTGAAAATGGACACTACTGACAAATCAATTATCAAAATAGTTGCTTATTAATCGCTTAATTGTTGCAACTCTAATTGGATTTATACTAGTAGCTGTGGTGTCAATCAGCACACTGTTTCATTACACATAAATAACCACCAGGGGGCAGAATTATGTTTTTAATAATTAATGTCTCGATTTTTGAGATTTCTGACAGAATTACAATTGTTCATAATCGCCACAAAATATCCACTTTAAGGACCAACATCATGTGCCAATCATACAGACCTACACATGTCATGATGGAGCCAAAATAGTTCCCTAAATATAGCAGAGTCAGTTATCTATAAGGGACACATGGAAGGTTTACTTCAGGTGACAGGAAAGTGCACTTGGTAAACTCAGAGTTAATTTGCACAAATGCAAAGCAATCACACAGCCTGTATGATACATCCACCATATGTGGAGCGTAACATTTGGCCACAGTGGGGAAATCAAAGCGGTATAAAGGTCGACAGGGACAAAGTACCAGTTAAAATACACAAAACACACACATACTGAGCATGCACACATAGACACATACATATACACACACACATAAAATAGCCCCTTAAATTATGAGGGGAGTTGTTGTTTTTTTGCTACCATAAAAAAATCAGCAATCAATCAAATCTACTGTCATTTAATTTAATGTTTTAAAATGTTCAGGTGTGATTGTTTGCTCCTACAAAGTTATTAATGATGGAGGTTTGTGCATTTCCTTACATGCTCCCTCTCTCTCTCTCTGACTGTTGTATTGACCCAACAGGTAGGAGGGCAAACAAATGAGCAAACATTTACTCTTCTTTTACCCACTGGTCGTAAATGTGTGTGTGTGTGTGTGTGTGTGTGTGTGTGTGTGTGTGTGTGTGTGTCCTCTCTGCCCTCCTGTCCTCTGTCTATCACTGTGTCTTCATCATTCGCAGGATTCCCGCCCACAGATTCAGGAGAACTTCACTCAGTCGTCCGTCCCTGTGTGGAGAGGAGTCACGTTTTCCCCCTTCAAGCCCTGCAGGAGTGACAAGAAGGCCTCCACTTTCAGAAACTGTAAGCACCACTTGCTCTTTTTTTTTTTACATAAGAGTTTTTTTATATATATTTGTTTGCAGAGCTTTAAATAAGATAATTAGGATTGATTAAGCTATCACTGCCAAGTTTTGGGGGGAGGGGTTCCATCTGTATAAGAAATGCACTTACAGTTAAATATCACTACTCTGTGCCTCCTCAGCAGAGCCGAACATTCATCAGGATCAAACGATGAGGAGTGGAGCCGGGCTGTATGTGTTGGGCCTGCTGTGCCTCTACAGCTCAGTTTTTGGGCAGGTAAGGAGAAAAGAATCTGAAATTACAATTTTGACCTGCTTTTATTGCATTAAACCAGATGTTCAGGACTGCATAAAAAGATCTTTAATAAAATTTACAGCAAAAGCTACAATTACAGAAATATAATGTCTTAAAGTATCTTAATAAAAGATTTGCCTGACTTCCAGAGTATCACATAGTTATATGTATTAGTTAATTAGATAATATTATTGATTCAGTATCACGTAAACAGCATTTTAAAGATACAGCTTGTTGGAGTTCGACTAACTGCTTATCTATAACTAAAAAGTCCAATATTTTTTCCAGAGGCTGCTGTTATATTCACAGCTGATAAAATATCCAGTGTACTTGCAAGTGTGCTGAAAGTATGAAGTAGCACAAAATGGAAATACTTGTATGTAAATGCAAGACTTTAGTGAATGTATTAAGTTACTTTCTACCTCCTGATTATGAGCATGATTTATCTGAAAGGTACAGATTTGAGTAATTAAATGTCACTTTATGAAATAAAAACTAACTTTGGAACTGACCTCTAGCCATTTCTACTTGTGGTGTTCATCACAAGTTGTAAAAGAAGTATTAAAACTCTTTACCTCAGTAAAACTAGCCATACTGTACCATAAACAAACAAAACTCTATTATAAGTAAAGGATAATGCAAGAAAGTAAAAGATTTTAAAGTATTAAAAGTTCTTGTTATGCAACTCTTTAATATTGATTTTTTATTACTGATGCATTAACATGTGGGAGGGATGTTGATCTGTGGCAATGCATTGTATTTCATAACATAAAACTATGGCTGTCAGGTACAACTACAATATTTTGGTGAGATTAGTGCAGTAGATATACTGCATAGTGTATAAGTTGTAAAATAGTCTTAAATAACAGAAAATGGAGATAAACAAGGATAGTACCACACAATTGCATATACATACAACCCTTCATTAAATCTACTTGGTTATGTTCTTCTGCTGGTTGTAACAGTTTGTATGAGCTGTTGTCAGTTTGACTAAGTGTGAGCGTGTTTCTCAGATGTTCTAATTAAAAGAAAAGGTAAGACTATGAGATGTTCACCAGAAAAAGAATAGACTGGAGAAAAGTCAAACCTAATTTTGTGTTGTTATTTTTTCTGTCTTGTTAATCAGCTCACAATCCTTCAGATTTATCCTGTGACTGCTTCAGGGGGTCCAAAGATTAGGAGTTGCTTTATTAAATCATTATTCTCTTCTTCCAGGACGCAGTGGAGGTCCAACCTGGCGTCCTCGTCTTCTGTGACGACCCAGTTGTGGAGAAGGCTGTGACCAGCGCTGTGCACAAGTTCAATGAGGAGCTGACTAGCGACAACAAGCTGGCCCTCTATCAGATCCTAACAGCCACCAAGGTACAGTGTCTGAAAAAAAAACCTGGATTTGTCTCGAAGGAAAAATAGAGGCAGAGAACGTAATTTCCCTTATTTTCTATTAAGGTCTTAAAAGAAAAACTATTGCTAATATCCCAGCAGTATATATTATCAAATCTGCAGAGAACTATCTGTTGAGGAAAACTCAAATTGTCACTACAAATCTTACAGAAAAATAATTTCCCTACTAATTCTCTCTCTCCTGTTGTTTTTAACTAGAGGAATGTGTAGATCCCTAATCTGATCAATATTAGTAGCTTCCTGTCAGATAAATGTTTATAAAAACTAAATGAAATATCATTAAACAAACACAAAAACAGAATTTGTCTAGTGTTATGGACTTCTCCTGATGTGAAATGATCTAATGGTTGTTGCCTCCTTTAAAAAAAAATCCACACAGTGCTGAAAGTGGAAAATGATGATGACGCAAAAAGGAATTGAAGCCGTGGGACGATTAGCAAGAAATTCAAGGAAAACATGCTGAAATACTTTGACCCCTGGTACACACTGACTTTGTGTGTGTGTGTGTGTGTGTGTGTGTGTGTGTGTGTGTGTGTGTGTGTGTGTGTGTTTTGTTTCCCTCTCCAGTCAGACAGCGGCCCAGACTCGGTGTACTCACTGCAGTTCACCACCAGGAGGAGCGACTGTCCAGTAAGCAGCAGCAAACCCTGGACAGACTGCGACTATCTGCCTATTGACCACAAGGTAGTGACAAATAGATGACAAAGAGTTGCTGATATTGTTGTTCTTGATAAATCTCAATTCAGAAGTAAAAAAGTACATATGTCCTCTATTTATTTCTGTGGAGGTTAAAATGAAATAAAGTGCAATAAGCTGCAGATTCCATGTGGCACCTTAATATTTGGATCAATTTGAGATGAGTTTAAACTATCTTTATACAGTTGCTTGCTGTTGGAAGCAGTAAATAATGTAAATGTTTGGATTATACAATTATATTGACTGTTAATAGCACCAATCATAATCATATCGTATATGCTGTTGTTTCTCCAAAAGCCACTTGCATGCAATGCCACAGTCCACGTGACAGAGACAGAAACAGACACTAAACAAGTTTCCTGCCTGCTCGGTGAGTAAATATATGACCTCACATGGATCTGGGTGATTGAACTCTGCATCAGATTATTGATTTCACAGTTATGACACAAGTAAAGCCAGCAGAATAAACCTTGAGTGAAGTGAGATATTTTAACTTACATGCACTAAGTCTAATCAATTTGTGTGTTTTTGTGGTGTGACATAATCTGGGACACTTAAGGGACAAGTGGTTTAAACCACTTGTCCCTTAAGTGAAGTGAAGGTTTTTTCAAAAAGCTCTCCATAAGCAAGATCCTTTAAAAGCTTTTCACAGTACTCATTTCCAATCCTACCCCTTCCAGAAAGAGCAAGTCATAGTCAAAGATTTTCAGATCGTCCAATCGATATAGTCCACCGTGGCAGATGTTTATCAGAGGAGAACATGCAGTATTTCTCTTTGAGAAAACAGTGAGTCACTTAGGAAAATGTACGCTGGTGGGCGAAGAGGATACAAAAGGGGGGCTGATTGAGTAATGTTTCAACACTATCTGTAGATAGAGAGAGCACAATATTAACTTATCCCACCATAAAAGGCCATGTCTAAGCCTAGACTTTAATCTGTTTACCTAACCACAGCCCACAGTCGACCTCAACATTTTCTCCAAAATATTCAAATATAGCTTGACTCAGCTTGAAATATTCCTCTTCATGATAACGTAATATCTGTGTGTTGCACTATTCAAGGCTCTGGCCTTGAATATTAAAATAGATAAAGTAAACAAGCATCAGCACCTACAGTACCTACTCTGAAACTGTGACATGAATCTGGTCTTTTAGCTACAGACAAAAGCTATTACATGACAACATGCAATAACATCAATTATCACAAATATGCAGATGATACTCAACATTACATTTTAGTCATGGCTGATGATGACTTGACATTTTCAGCAAAAAATACTAAATGAAGTTATAATGACACCTTCTACCTATATTATATAGCAAACAAGATATCTGAGATTCTGTGCCATAAAGCTCCATGTTATGCCAAAACTATTAAAAATAATCAATGCCCTGTTGCTATTTTGAGTCAATTCCATATATGCAGTCCTGTGGCTACAAATAACTAACCAGTGTGTTTTAATTTGCAGTCCCCAACAAATACACTATTTACTCCTGTTTGACAATTATTTCCATAAATACTAGAGTGCCCAGCTGTTTTAAAAACATAGGAATGAATATTCATGAATTAATATTAATATTCATGATTCATTCATGTTTTTCATCTTCAGAAGGAACTAATGCGATTGGGGCGTTGGGAGCTAAAGACAGAGAGATGGACTAACAAAGTAATCTTATAAATTAATGTTATAACGTTTGTTTTAATGAGATTTAATGATCACATTCACACAGTTACACATTCATACTTGGATGCTGCCCAGTACAACCACAGTCTGATCTTCTGACCACTGGAGCAGTTAGGGTGAAGGGTCTTGCTCATTGGCACCTCAGTAGTGGTAATAAAGGCGGCAGGCGCTGCTTCTTCACTTTCCCCACCCAGATGTGCAGCCCCGGAGATTGAACCGTCAAACTTCTGGTCGCAAGCTCACTTCTCTAACCTTAAGGCTGCAATTTATTAATTTGATTACAAACGTACATTAGAAGCTTTATAACTGTATGCTAATCGACATTACAGCTACAAAGTTAGTAGTTAATCTCTACTTTATTGCTTTTCTTCACACTTTTTCCTGATATTTTTCCACCTCCAGATGATTACATCGTCCCAGAGAAAGTTCCCTGTTTGGGCTGCCCTGAGGAGATTAGTGAGACTTCAGAGGACCTTAGGGTCCCCCTAACCGCCTCCCTCTCCAAGTATAACCATGTCGTCTCTGAGCATACACACCTGTTCACCTTCCACAGTGTCGGCTACGCCACCAGACAGGTAGAGACTGGGTGCAATGGTTGGCGATGAGGTAGAGAAAATGTCTATTCATTTTCTGACCATACTGTGTGTGTGTGTGTATGTGTCCTTGCAGGTAGTCGCAGGTCTCAGATACAAGTTGAGATTTGATATGAGGAAGAGCATCTGCGCCAAGGTTGACCACAAAGAACTTAACGTGCTGTGTGTCCCTGATGAAGAGAATGTGGTAAACATGGATACAAAACTCGCACCATCACCATCATGTTTTCCAGGCTTACTTGAGCTGATGTATGTATGTGTGTATTTATGTGTGTGCAGGAGTTCAGTAACTGTAACTCTACAGTGGACGTAGCACCATGGAGACTTGAGGCCCCAGACCCCCAGTTAGAGTGTGAACAAGGTGCACTGCCTGCGGTAAGCATTTTGCCTTTTTTTATATGAATTTACTGATGAAATTCATCATTTAAAAGCTGCAAATGTTGTTTTTCTGGCCACTTGAGGTCAGAAGAGTATCACAGCTCTGATATATGATCACCTTAAAACAATTGTGGCAAATTACACATCCATCAGACACAAACCAACCTTAGCATTAATTTGGAGTCATGTTCCTGACAAATTAAAGCCTAGCATTCACTCTAATATCAACGGTTTTGTTCTCCACCAACTCTTTAGACAAATATCTGGTTCGTGCATCAAATCAACCAGAAAGTGTTGTGTTAACTAGCCAGTCTTGAACCAAAAAACAATCAAATGTGAGCTCAGTTTGACATAAATCTATTTGGAATTACCGAAACTTTAACTTTTTCACAGCATTTTGGAATAATTTGGGAGCCAATGCATTAGACAGTGAGAAAGACAATGCTATGAACACATACAGTGTAAAATGGTTTGTGATTTCACTGTCAATCCTGAAGGCCTGAAGGCTCTTCTTCCATGGGTGCACTTCAGAAGAAACCTGTGCCAGTGATGAAGGTTCATCCATTATTCTTTTCTTCAGGTACTCACCAGGCGCCGTCCTCCCGGCTGGTCTCCACTCAGGAACTTTCTTTTCGACACAGTCCCCTCTCCTTCATCTCCACCCGTACTATTGCCCCCCAAACCCTCCGCCAAGGAGGAATCCTCGGAGGAAGACACAACCGGCTCCAAACAGGCTGGCTCCCCTGCGAATGACGACCCCTTCCATTGCCCATCCAAGCCCTGGAAACCCTTCAAGCCAGTCCAAACTGGTGCACCCGCAGATCCCACGGAGGCTACTCTAGAGTTGGCTCCTGCTGAACCTTCACCTGGGACCTTCAGTGATACAGACCTGCTGGGATAAATATAAAAACAACAGTTCCCGAAAAATAATCTCACTCATCCTGCTGTCCTAACTGATTTGTTGTTGTTTTATAGACTAATTCTCCATTATAAAGGATTGGATTGCAGGGATTGTTTATTGGAAGGGCACATTTGCAGCTACATTGTGCAGAATTAATGCTGCAAAAGCAGGAGAGTTTTGGTAATAAGATGAGCCAGTTTTCAAGGGGAAAAGAGCAAATCATTTTTGAGGCTCTGTAACTCCTGAAAGCACAGTGGGCCAAAAAAAAGGACTAAATTAAGCCAGAGATAAACATGAAGAGATATAATGTTATTGTATTAATTGCAAGTTTAGCAGTTAAAAAACAAACAAAAAAACATTGCCAGTTTGATGTTTCCTTTGAATAAACTGAGATAATGAAAGATGACAAGTTCTGGGTGTACATTGGAAATCTTCTCTAAAGGAAAATAAAGTAAATACTTGGTCCATGCTGATTTAATGTGTGAATAGAAGTTCAAGCACATGGATAATGATTAAAAAAATGCTTCTTTTTTCCCCCTTTTTTTCCAGTAAGAAAATGTGTTGTAATTACTTACTTACACATGGACAGACAATATTCAGCTGTTTGATCAGAGGATACAATTTCACAATGTGTTTTTCCCTTAACAGAGTATCCCATGACTAGCCAGAAGTCATCATTCATGGCACTTTTCCATCGTCTTAAATGTTCTTTCCGGTCTGTTGAGATCGTAATTTCGTAATTTAAAAGGAATAAACATTCAAATTCACTTTAAAGCTGGACAGAAATCAATCAAGTGCAAGAAGGATGGGGGTTGAAAGGGGGGGGGGGGGCGGGCGGGGGTACAAGAGCAAACACAGTCGGGTGAATGTTTAACAAATTTATTTGTACATCTTCACAGAACACTCATATGACCAGTCAGTCAGTCAGTCAGTCAGTCAGGGTACAAACCTTTACTCTGTGACCAAGGAACCAAAAATAAAACACAATATACATTTATAAATTAAAGAAACCGCAGGTTATTGTGAGGATGAACTGTTCCTACAGGGAGCAAACTTAAGGCATTAATTTATAAATATTTGTGTGGCTGCTTAGCAGACTATTAAAAAAACAAACAAAAAAACAAAAACACAAAACAAGGTAGCAAGAAGGATAATATTCATTGTCACCCAATCTCATGCAAGTAGGCTGTGAAAAACAATACAATAACATGGCCCGTTGTACATTCATAGTATAGGTTAAGGTTTTGACAGCATGTAATGGAAATACATTAGTGAGACGCTGCGATGTCGTTAATAGTGCTGCATACAAAAAGATAACAATCTGACATTTATATCAATATTTTTCTTCCCAGGGAGAATTTAGGACATTTCAGATCACAAATCATGAATAATCTGAATCATTAGTCATATTTGATCTTAGATCAGAGGGTGTAAGAGTTCAAAACTCTGGACATTCGTTCAGTTTGAAGCCTCTTTAAGGGCTTTATAAAAAACACTCTCTGAAAACAATGACACTCCCTAAGTTAAGGTTGAAAAACAAAACAAAAACAACACCTTTTATTGCTTAAAGGTGAATATCTGGGCACATACAGGGGGTGGACACAATAACAAGAACACAGGAACAAACTTTTTTTCACAGTCATCAAAAATTGAATATAAACTAACATAGATAGTTTAATTTATTGGATTGCTTTTTTTTAAAGTTCATGTTATTGTGTTCACTCTCTGCCCAGCTCAGATGATGATTGTATTAGCAGGGACAAACTGACTAAAGGATGAATGAAAACCAGATTTCCCTCCTTTCTCTGTTAAACTGCACAGACAATCTATCAGCACTTCTCATAAGGGGCTTAAAGGAGAATCAACCATTTCTAAGTTAACCTACTATACAGCAGGTGTGATGATTACACATCATTATGTGATACTCAATCTTCTGCTAACAAGACGGCTTAGCTCGAACACAACACAAAACCAGTCAAACTGATCATGTGATGAGCAGATTTGTAAATGTCTGCCTGTGTTTTCATTGCTTAGCTTCTTGTTTAGTTGGAGAAAGCTCTGGTGCCTTCAGAGCCTTCTCATAATGGAGGAAAACATAGTGCAACACTTTACAGCAGAACTCCTGCACCTATTCAGTGCCACGGTTAAGGGCCGAGAAAAACTTTTAAAAACAACTAAACATGCTCTGAGGAGGACTTGAGAACTATCACAGCTGGACGTCATGGTTACGGTTTTTGAGGTTCAAGTAAAGAAAATACAAGAGAGAGTAAATCTTATTAAAATCACATAAACTACTTTGTCATAGTTCACACTGCATCTGATCTTAGAGATTTTGGCCTAAATATCAACTTTAGTCCTTCGTTAAGTTCATGAAGTAGTCTTCATTCTGAAATGTCTGATGGCGGCATCGATAACATTCACAATCCAGTATCGAACCAACAGTCTGAACATAGTGCTTCGACCTTCGGTGCTTACTTACAGTACGACATATGCACACTTTCACTCCTCAGTATTAAACAGACACTGCACTCTCCCGTTTAAAACTTTTAAAACTACAACTGTGGTTCCGATTTGTGTCATTTCAAGTAATACATTTTACAACTGATGTATGAAAAAAGTTTCCCCTTCGTTTTTGTTTCCGTTTACAAATGATGCTAAAAACTTCAGCATTTTTTTTCTCCCTTTTCTTCTCCTACTTCTTCTTCTTCTGCTCTGGCACATACAACAAGCCAGTGGGAAAAAAAGGCTTATAAAACATTTAGAGACACCGTCACTGCAACAGTTTAAGTGTCGTCACACGCAGACACACATACATACAAACATAATGAAGATTTTCATTGGGGCCTGCCAATGAAGCTCTGCAACCTGCACAGAAACAGCTAATGCATTATGGGCAAACGCACTCACGCAAACACACACACACACGCACACACAAGTCTGAGGATACGTGGGAAAGGATAAATAAAGGCTAACAGCACTACAGGTTTGTCACACATGAAGCCTAACATAGAAAAAAGAGGTTAGACTGTAACTGTACACACATACTGGTTAATGCTGCTTAAGAGAAACATGCATACTAGGCTAACTTTCTTCCTACAGTGTACTTTTGGACAGAAAGGCATTGAGTACAAGAACTTTTTAAGTGCATACCCCCAACCCTTTTTTTCCCTTTAAAAAAAAAAAGAAAGAAGTTTGTAACTGATTCGACCGACTGCATCATCAAGCATTAGCTTTCACAGTCCTGACATGGCACGTTGACAACATGTTTAGTGGCACTGCATCTCACCTTAGAGAGAAAACACAACGGATGCAAAAACATAAAAAAAGATGAGTGCATTTAAGGTCCGCATTAGAAATGAAATACATTCGAGCCGTTAATGCTGCAATAATCTGACATCACACACACGTGCGCCACATCAGAACAACACCACAACTTTGGCTTTTCAATACAATCAACTGTTAAACAAGGAAAGAGTTTTTTTTCTCTCTCTTTCCCTGACAGATACAGTTTAATGTAAATGATAATGTAGCCATGCCCACATCCAAATGTCATACTGCAGAGGAGGAGGGGGGCGGGCGGGGGGGGTTTAAGAGGCTGCTCTGAGGCACCTTTTCTTGTAAAATAAAATACATTCTCTCCTCAGTGAACTTACGAAAGCTGTAAAGCAGACCGCCACTCAAGGTGCTTTTTGTATTGTGTTAAAAAAATGCATTCTTTTTTTTAGAAAATTCCCAAAATTACATAACTTCAGAGACCAGACAGTTATGATCTGCTGCAAAGACAATGTAAAATCAAAAACAGTGATTTTTTTTTAATGCTAAATATGTTTTGTTTTTTAACTCATTTGAAGTGTTATCATATCAAAATCCCTATCATCCCTCTTCCAGTAAAAGATGAGAAATATTTCTGGTGAGTCATCTTGAACTTGGGGGCTATTACATGACCGTATCCAATCAAATGTGATCCGGGTCGACGAGCTGACCTCACCCATCATATAAAACTGGGTCAGTGTTTTGGATGTCATGTTGACAAAACTTTGTTACAATTCCCAAGAATTTGATTGAGGTCTAATTAATTCCATTCACCATTAAGTCAGTCTCATAACTAAACCTCGCCCACATACTGTAACGTCTAGCTGATGAAGAAGTGACTTGTTTAAATGCTAAATCATCCAGGCTTCACAGAAAGGTGGAGATCATGGCTTTCACAGTGCCTGGAAACAAAAAAACAGAGGTCAAATACTGCCTGGGTTTATGGGCTCATTGAAGCGTGTGTTCTGGATAACAAAAATGTGTGATGCATACATTCTCATGACGGATATGCCAAAATCCATCAACCTAACACGGTTAGAAATACAAAAACATCACTAGGGTCAAATGAAGCCATGCTTTTCAAGGTTTGCCTTCTACAACTCGACTGAGCAAAGTTTATAGGGCTTAGCAGTGTGCAGTGTTGTGGAGTGTTGTGCTGTGACACGAAGGCATTTTATCAACAGGAAGATGTGACATTCCCCTGGGCCTCTGCTCGCTGACAAAACAGACAGCTTGAGGCTCAAAATAGGTCCCATTATTCATAAAATGTGAGAGTGGCACTTTCACTCTTGCCATTTTGCGTTGGTAAACAAACCGAAGTTGAAAATTCGAGGTGGGGCTGCAAACTAGCCACAATTAAACAAATGGAGCTACTGGTAAGGTCGAATGAATGTTTAACTTAAAAGTGACGGAGGCAAAAAAAGACGGTGTCAGCAGCAGTCCTAACTTAGAAATATGAGCAAAGGGGGGAGGGGGGGAGCTGATGCACTCATGGGAGTCAGAAGAGGCTGCAAACAGGTAAACACAAATACAAAAAAAAAGAAAAGAAATTCAAATATATTTACACAAACAATGGCATGTATTTGAAGAGCTGAGTCAGGGTTTTTGCCACTGTATAAACTGAATGAAACAAGATACATAAATAAATTTAAAAAGTCATAATAAATTTGTATATTACTCTGTTGTTGTTTTTTTTTTCTTCTAAGTGCTGTTATTGGATGGAAAGGCATCATCACCCTGAAGTTTGTTCAAGAGTCTTAAAGTTACACCACCAACAAAAAGTTCCCGAAGGTGGAGTGCTGCTGTTTCATTGTGACTGACAGAGACTGTAGAGCGGCAGCAAAACAACTCAGATACTCTTCCGAAGTTTTTTTTTTTTTTTTTTTTAAACTTTGACATTTCCTCACAAAAGGGTTTAAAAGGTAGAAGCGCTGACACACGAATCAGGTCACGAGGGCGACTTCACCAAAAAGATGGCGGAAGACTGTGCAGTGGTATCCGTCATCATAACTGCCCCCCCCCCCCAATCCTGCACTATACAACAAGATCACTTCTGTCTGTCTTCTCAGCACTGATAAGATTTAAAAAGAAAAAAAAAAAAAGTTTCCCCAGCATCTCCTCTCTTGGACGGAGCCACAGTGCAGCACTAATACAGCAGCGGGTCGGACTCAGTGGCTACATTTATAGCTTGGCCGATACATTTCCTTTACACCTTTTATCCAGTTTGTGGATTTGTATAGGGTGAAATTTTTTTGTTTTTCTTCTTTTATGTATGTAAAGAATATGGCAGAGGAAGCATAGTAGTCAGAACTACAAACATCAGCCAAGTAGCGCACATCTTCAAGGACATGAGGAGGACACTCTCTTGTAGACCCAGAACAAGCAGAGGGTAGTGTGGTGAGCGCCATCATAGACCACACCAAAAGAAAGAGGTGAACATGGCAAGAGAATGCAGGTAAAACAGGAACCTCGTTTAAAAAAAAGAAAAAAAAAAGAAAGAAGTTGTACTGGTGTGATTAAAAAAATATCAAGCTCCAAAACTTCCATCATCGCTGAGCAGTTTCTGGAGTCTGCTTTGCAAAACTGAAACTTCTGTGATGGATGAATGCTGGCTGACAGAAGTAAATACTCCATGGTGGTGGGACTGGCGTTTTTTTTTTTTTTTTTGCTTGTGTGCAGATTAGTTTAGTGCATGCTGTCTGATTGTGTGGAAAATCCAGTCCATCTTGGTGGTCCATCCTCCATGGTGAGCATCGTTCATCTGCTTCATAAAGTAGTCCAGCGCCTCCTACAACACAATACCAATATTACTCTTGTAAATAATGTAAATAATATCAGGATTATTTTATTATATCACCTTTATTATAATTGTTCTTATTCTTTTTCTTATTGCTGCTCTTCTATTTGTATTCATACTGTCCACTTGCCGCTGTAAAATGCGAATTTCCCCATTGTTGGACTAATAAAGGATTATACTATAATTGAGACTATTTAAAATAAGCCTCAAAGAAAAATGACCGTATATACTGGTCAGTGACAAATAAGGGCTGGCAACATGAGTACTGTAATTCAAAAATATCTTAAAAAATAGTTTTAAAAGCAGCATCGTTTTTGTATGTTTTATGTCATTTGAAATGACATTTAAGACTGAAAATGCTCCTGAAAATGTCAAATGGTGTAACCACAAAAGAATTATAAATATTAAATATTTTATCCACCTACAGTGTATTTAAGTGGACTTATAGAAATAATTACTTGAAATTAAATGTAATTAGAACAATTGGACTACCTTTATTTTTATATGAGTTTTCATGGTTACACTACCTAGACATTTTTGCCATAATCCTCTAATATATTCTCCCAAAATTAATTAAAAGCAGAAATGTTATGCTGGGTCCACAAAAAATAATGTGTGCAAGTTATTCATATACGTTTAATTTCACATTTTAAACCTTTTAAATTTGACTAAACCACATGGACACAAAAAACACGTCATTGACTCATACCTGTTCAGATTTTTCCAGAGCCAATGTCTTCCTAATGTAGGCAATGTCATCAAATGACTGCAGCTCAGGCATGCCGGAGCCCAGCATCATGGAGAACAGGTTGATGAACAGGTTAGCATGCTGCCGAATAGCCAGGTAGGCTTTATAACACATCTCCTGAAACCTGGAGGGAGATGGAAAAGAAGAATGTGAGAAAAAAAGAGAGTATTATTGTACAATTTCCTTAGGTGGCTGAAGTGCAGGGACGCCATAGCAACAGCTGCAGCACCCACCCAAAACCAGATGAGCACCTTTGTTTCCTTTCAGGTCTGACGCCTTTTTTAAGAAGGCTGAGGGGACCGTGATGGCGCCTACAAATAGTGACACTAGTGAGCTGTTTCACAATTGAGGTTTTCACAGGCTCACGTATAAGTCAAAATAGACAAGACAGGACATGATGCAACGTGCAACTTGCATGTTGCAAATTTGGTAAAAGATGCTACAAACCTGCTTGCCAGACAGGAAGGGTGTTGGTCAATTCTTTTTTTTTTTTTATGTATTACAGCAGCAGTTTTTATCTCCTGACGTCTGAGAAGAGCTCAAAGTTGCATGTTAAGTTTAGCAGTTCTGCTTTTGGTACGTGCTCTCCAGTTCATTGTGTCATCCATTTAAAACCCAGTTAAAAGACAAGCAGGCCTAACAGCTGAGAGGAAAGGAGAAGTAACATGCTACAGTACCTCTCAAACTCTTTGGTCTTTGCACATTCCTGGGAACCTTTGCTGATGACGATGAGGAAGTCTTGCGTCAAAACAAAGGGCACTCGCTCTCTCTTGTAGCCAAATTTCTTCTTCTTATGATCCAGGAAATGGCCAAAATCTATATGAAACAACTGGAGGAGAGAACAAAAACAGACAGATACAGGAAGACAAAGTTCAGTAACACTATATACTGTTTAACCTCATGAAAGCACAAGGCAATGATACCAATCTTATTACAAAGATGAATGCAGTATCTAAAATTACACAGTATTGGCTAAAAACGTATTCATTCGATCAAATAAAGCACTGGCCAATAAACAAATCCAGAATAATGTTAGGTTTTACATTACAAATGATCAAATCAAAGCATATAAGATCAAGTTTTTCCTCCTGAAAGTCTTAGAGCATATGTTTTATAATCAGTGATTTTACATTTTATACTAATTCTGTTTTTTATTTTATTTTGTTTTAGGGTGCTTTGCTTCTCCTCTACACTATATAACAGCTGCCATTGTGAACTGTAACACCACTAACATTTTTCCTCTCAGCTCTTAAGTATTGAGGGCTGAATCAGCAGTTACAGTATAATGAGTAGTTCACCATACTTATAAAAATAATAGCTATCAAAGAAACCGATCAGACAAAGAAAACAAAGACAGAATGCATGTTTGTCAAATGACTCATGAATAAAGGGTTAATTAACACCCACAAACAGATTATAGGTGTAAATGGGCAACATTTATATGGAGCAGCTTAATAACACAAGGATGTTATGTTATGTTTTGTTATGGTGTGTTCATATTGCATATCAACTAGTTGTGCATGATCTTACATTATAACTTTTAATATTAAATAAAATTAATGGAATTCAACTGTTCTAAATATTAAGTCTGAGGAATCATGTAAATCAGGAACCATTTACATTTCTAAAAAATGAAGTAACTTTTGTATAAGTCCACTTAAATACACTGTAGGTGGACAAAATATGTAATATTTATCATTCTTTTGTGATTACAAAAGGGTGCAAATTTCATTTCAAATTACATAAAACTGCTTTTAAGACAATTTTTGAGTTGTTCAGATTACCAACCCTTAACCACTGACCCAAATGTTCATTATATCCAGAAAATATCTGTGTATGTGTGAAACCTATCCATCCTAAACCATGCTGTTGTGTGCTGTGTATGTATTTGTATTTGTATGTATGCTGTATGATTACCTGTCCGTCATCTTTGACCATAATGTTGCTGTTGTGCCTGTCGCCTATCCCGAGAATAAATGTAGCTACACAGTAGCCAGCGCAGGACCTCGTAAACAGATCCACAGCCATATCATACCTGCACAAACACAGAAATCATAGTAAGCTATGACAGCATCAATTCTGTATTTTTAATTAAAAATTGAAAATAAAGTAGTAGTAATTGTACTTCCAAATGACATAAATGACACATATGAGAAATATAAACTTATTATAGGCTGAACTAAATGGACTGGAACTCTTAAATGACTAAATCCCCCTTTGAGACATTTCTTTTTGAGCCCAGCAGACACAGTACTCTAATGGACAGTACTCTAATGGACAGTAGTAGCTCTACAGTCTAATGATGCGGAGAAGCTGTAAAAAATACTGTCAGGGGAAAAGAACTTACGTTTCGCCCTTGTTTTTGTCCTTGAGCCACTGATGCAGAGTGTTGGAGTTGAACTGCAGGGCTCCCTTCAAGCCGCCTTTACACTGAATCTGCATGATTGTGTGTGAGCTGCGAACCACCTCAATAAGACCCACGCAGTCTCCTAATGACAGACAGCCATAGGGCAACATCCTGGAGAGAGAGACACACACACACAGATGAACAAAAATCAGATAGTCCCCACAAAAGATTAGCCCCACAAACTCTGTCGTAGGGAGAGAGCGAGAGAATAGAAGAAAAAGTTATAGAGAGATAATGAAGTACAGATTGAGGCAAAGGGACAGAGGGAGAGTGTAATACCTTAAATCCAGTCCCTGATTCTGCCAAATGTTCTCCATGATTTTAATTATCTGCAGAGTCAGCATATCCTGCCGCAAGTCTACAACACAGACACAACAAGGAAGACAATTACAAATAACATCACAGATTATACACAAAAGCAACATAAAGAAGAGCAGGTGTGATTACAGGAGAAGACCTGCAGCCAAGATACAGTAGTTTATATCTCGTGTCACTGTTTAGAAATTGTTATGAAATGTGGTTTACTGCTTTAAAGCACAAGTCAGAAAGAGTGAAATGTTCTTCCCTGTAAAACAGACTTAAAATTTCCTGAGTCTTTACAATGGCATATTGTGGTAGGAGTATGAGAGGCAAATAAAAATCTTCCAATCTGTTGTTATGTGTGTGTTGTTGCCCATTGTTTTGTAGCAGGAAGCAACGAGAATTATGAGACATGTAGATTTATTTTAAGACACAAGATCACAAACAATACCACTGATTTTGAGATTGAAGTTTTCCACAATGTTTAGTGTTCAGGCTCATCACTAAACTAAATTATCACAGTTTATTTGACAGTCATGTGCTATACGATGCCTCATCTATTCTAGCACATATTGTTTCAGACTTGACATTCGCGAGAAGTTTGAAGCAGATCTGTTTAAAAGGACACATGGTTTCAGTTTGCAGTGAGCGTAGCAGTGGCTGGCTGTGTGTGTGTATTTCTGTGTATATGTGTGTGTGTGTGTCTATGTTACCATCTCCATTTTTGAAGATGATCTCATTGTTTTGAAAGAGCAGCTCGGACATGATGTCAGGATTCTCCCAGTTTAGCCACAACGGCCTCTTGGCTGATGACATGATCCTGCATTCATCTAACCTGCGTACGAATCGTATCAAATGATTAATTAACCTCTTTTTTTATTTACACATACACACACCACTTCTCACACACTAACACATACACCCACACACACACACACACACACACACACGCTTCTAACCTCAGGTTTCCCAGTTGGTGTGCAGGGTTGAGAGGAGAGGTGAAGTTCTGCAGTGCATCCATGTAGTCTGGTCTTTTCATCTGGTCCACAAGAAACCGCATCTGGACCTCCACAGACATAAACACAAAGAAATCCTCTAAAACCGACTGAATTTGTGTGATTTTAACATATTTTAAAATGTGAATTATGCTTAGCACTCCAAATCTCTTTGCATATTCTTGTACAATGACAATAAAGGCTTTCTATTCTATTCTATTCTAAGCGATGAGTAGTAATCAAAATGGACAGGCATGTTTTTTCTATTTTAAGAATAAGCATCACATCACAGGTCCCACATGAAATCTGGATGTTCAACAGGCCGGTTTTTGGATAATAATAGGTCATAATTAAATTCTGTGTGCTTGGTGTCAGTTAAAAGAGTAAATTGACCTTTATGTCAGAGTCGATTAAATGGAGAAGCCACAGCAGTGATTGATTAAGACCAAAAGAAGGACATATATTTGATAAACAAACTAAATCAGCTTATTTTATTTGCATGCATATTTCTTGCTGGATCATTTGCTGCTTATTTTGTATTATATGTCAACATTATAAATTAATTCTAAAAAAATAACACAGCTAGGTGGACAGGTACAAAACTACAGGACTCTGCTGAATCTCTGCTTTCGGAGATTTGCCACCTTCCTTACCTTCTGCGTTTCATCCTTCTTCTCCTGTTTGAGTATGTCAGTGAGGTTAATGAGTTTCTCCATGGCTTCTACCTGTCTGCTCAGGTGTTTGAGGTACATGCCGCAAGCCCTGCAGTAAGCCTCTAACAGCAACCCAAACCTCTGGCTCACTGTCTTATTGTGCATTTCTGACCTTTTGAGAAAGAAAGAGAGTCGAGAGAGAGAGAGAGAGAGAGAGGTGTTAGAAAAAGAACAAGAAGCAGAGAGGCTTTTAACAAGCACAACACAGTATGGAGGATTTACTGAGTTTAGCTTTGTAGGAAGGCAGAGAATTGAAGGCACATAAACATACAAACTGTGACTCACTTGAGATGCCAGAAGAAGAAATGTCCTATCTTTTGATTAGTCAGGGCCTTTTTAAGAAGAAATCGGGCCAGGGGACTGTCAAGATACTGCTCATATTTTAACACCTGGAACAGTAGGCGAGACCGGAGGAGAAGATTAAAAACAGATTTGCAAAAAGTCTATTATGTCTAGCCACTTTGGGAGTCTGTGCACACAAACACCATATTAAACCTAAAGGCTTTTACACACCAGGGGCGTGACAAAGAAGAAAAAAAAACATGAAAATGTGAAATACTTCAAAACTATTCACACCGCCAACAATAAAAAATTGCAACAAAAACACAGAAAACACAAACTCACAAGCCCATTCTGAACCAATTTATCATGAGCTTTCCATCAGAAATAAGACTGAAGCCGAGAATACTTGATAAAGACACTCCAAAATCCATTTTACTAAGTGTACTTTAGTTCTTAAATGTCTTCCTTTTTTATGCTTTTCTTTTGTCAATGATTCCTTTTACTCAATAGTCCTGACCTATGATTGGACCCACCTGTACAAGCTGGATGAGGTACTGTGACAGTTTGTCATCGGTCAGGTATTTGTCAAGGCAGCGTACAGCAAAGTGTCTGACCATGGGGTCTGGATAGTTACAGTCCAACAGCTCCATGGCCTGCTCGGGACGAATGGACGGCCATTCCTTTAAAAGGCAATACATCTGGGAAACACACAAACCAAGAAATGTGAGTTAATACTGCCTGTACTGTCATTAATAGTTGACAAATATGCAAAAAACCCTTCAAAATAAACAAACTCCTAGTCTGTACAAAATGCAGCGTATGTACAACAGGTACAGACATTCAGAAAAAAGTATACATCCAAATCGAAAAAAAGGTTGACATGAGTGGTCAAGATAAAACAGATATTTGCAAATAAAATGACAAGTGTACCTTCAGCAGATTTAGCATTTTGGTAATTATAAGCTAAGAAAAAACACAAAAATGTGGTACAACATTTTCACAGTTGGTTCCTTTTCTCTTATGAAAGACTGACAAGATGAACAGATATTATTACAGTAGCAGGGATTACCTGTGCTACTTCATCTCTGGAGTTCCATTTGACAGCCAGAAGGATCTTGGGAAGGATCTCTGGGATGTTCATGCAGTAGTGCCTGGCAGAGGAAGAGAGAGAGAAAGAGAAAGAGAAAGAGAGAAAGAGAGAGCGAGAGAGTGAGAGAGCGAGAGAGAGAGAGAGAGAGAGAGAGAGAGAGAGAGAGAGAGAGAGAGAGAGAGAGGATAACTAATCAGAAGTGTTCATTTTGTTTTTTTGTTCAGTAAATATAGATCTACTGCCTATTTAAACAAAACCACATTACCAGATGTACAGTATTTACATGTAATGTATTAAGCATGCCAAATTTTGTGTGTTCACAGGATAATGCAAGCTAAAAAAAAGAAGTTTTTTTTTACATCATTCACCAATTAAAATTGGGGCTGGGTGATATATAGGTATTTTTATAACCCAATAACGATATGTATCCTGATATACTGTAGCACATTTTAATTCATTGAATAAATAGTTGCGGATGTGAGTTCACTTTCTCTTCTGCCTGTGCAGCACACACACACAGAGGGCTCAGCCCCATCTGCAGTGAACCGCAGAGCAGAGGACAGTAGTGTGACTATAAAAGACGACAAAGCACTGTACATACTCACACTGAGCTAAAATTAGACGAGTACACATACATTTGGTTAATAACAGAAATAGAAAAAGAAAAAAAAAGAAAGTCTGTTGTTTTGCTGTCACTTATATTTGCAGTCTGGCTGCTTTTCTAGTCCTCTGTGCTCTTCCTCAGCACAGGTGGGGAGATACAGACAGTGATGGAGAGTTGATGACAATTAAACGTGTTACGTTACTTTAAGTGCGATAAAAACTTTGCGAGTGAAAAGCCAAGAAAAGTAATTTAACAATGTAACCCACACAAAAGACGGATCGACTCCAAATGATGAAAAAATACAGCCGTAAAGAATGTGATCTGCATCAGTAGAAAATGAACGATAGAGCAACATATGAAACAATAGATGTTTTTATCATATCATCATATTGCAGAGCCCTAATTAGAATAAGCATGTATCACATCTGGATGGAGGCTAATCATACTGTCATACAGACACACATACAAACTTACATCTACATATGAGTCTGACATGTGAAACCTCTACATACAGTAGTAATTGAGGTTACCTTTGCCTCCAGAGGAAATCTTTCTCCTGCTCAGTGATTTCTGAAAGAGGGTCTCTGTTACTGAGCTGTTTCAGCTGCTCAGTGTCGCTCTCTGTCAGGGCGTGATCTCTGGCCACACGATTACTCTGCAACACAACAGACAGAAAATACTTAAAAACTCTGCATTACTACACATTACTACTAAACATCTTGGTTAGCATCACATTATCTCAAATTATTATACGGGGGCCAACATTTACTGGGATGAAATACACGTTACTCACTGTGAAGTATATTTTTCTTTAATTTCACAGTTAAAATGTATGGCTAATAAAGTAATACTAATAACTATTATTTTGTTCTCTGGTTTTACAGTATGTTACTTGATGAGTGTGCAAAAAGAAAGTTGATAAGATCCACTAAAAACCATAATAACCATGTATTTTGGCTTAGAGGTCATGATCATTTTTAATACATTTTGCACAGTTAAAGAGAATCAGTTTATTTCCTCTGTTTTCAATCGCTGTAACAAAAAAAGCGTCTGTCAGCTGCAGCTTCTGGAGAGCTGAGAGGACAAACTGCCTTCACCAGGCGGACTGACGGCAGAAATTTAGTGAACCAAAATAGTTTGCATGTTGGCTCCACGGGAAGAACTCGACAGTGTTTGTATTGATTCATTCATTGATATTGTTCATAAATTCAAGACATATAGTGCTGGATGTTTATATGATTTAATCTGCTGCCCACTCAGATTACGCTTCATTAAATGAGACAGAAAACAGACTTGGGAGTGTAAGAAAATGCGAGGGGTCTCCAGGAGTCACAGATTCAGTGTGGATTACAAATTTAATAAAAATGGAAGCGTATCTACACCGTGAGAAAACACTTTAAATTGGCCAAGGCTCCTCTCTCTCTTATGGTTGCCAGCCCTCCCCCACACCATTCAACGGGTGCTGGAGACGGGAGACTGTCATGTCCTTATACAGACAGCTGCTCTGTTGAATTCCCCGTCCTGTGCACGAGCACAAACACCTCCTGCTGCTGATTGGCAAGAGCCACTGTATTCATATGCCCATTTACAGAACAACGCACACATAGAAACAGACAGCTAGTGGAAGAAGTATTCACTGAATTTGACCCTGGATTAGAATTACTGACTTTACCTTTAAGACCCATTATTGTTCGGGGAGCTTCTTCAACAACTCAAGTTACAGATAAAGGAATCACTTAGTCCGCCACATAACACTATGATCATCAATAAATCAATACTGTGTGGTCTAGCACAGAGTGTAACACAGTATCTGGTGGACCAGTGAAAACATACCACATCCAAACTTATCAAATGTCTATGTCACATTATGTTATAATATACAGAATCCGGACTCCTTCACTATGATTTAATTTATTCAATTAATCTGGTCAGGAGATTATTTATATATAATCCAAGTAGAGGTCATTGAGGTTTTTATCTGTATAGCTTAGAAATCATGATGCAAAGCGCTAAATCAAGCTCACCAGAAATGTTGATACGGCTTTTAACAACTATGACAATATCCTCTATCTTTAACCTGAGCTTTTCCTCACAAGCTCCACACCTGCTTTGTCCCTTGCCTAATGTAACTTTATACATGTAATGTTAATTTAGATATTTAATACAGACAAAGGTGACTTCTTTTCTGTTCAGGATCAGGCCAGTTGATGTTATCATTAGCATTTCTCACATTTGACACACACATCATGAATAACTTAACACGTCGTCTCATGCTGTTCGCATCCTCTCACATGGCACAGTAACTCCAACCACATTATCACATCAGAGCAGTCATCACGCCTCATATCATCTACAGATCTGATAACAGCATCACCGTCATGAATAACTGAGCACAGTAATTTACATTCACACTACCGGATGATACAAAAAAGTAGAGCAACTGACCCACCCAAACTATTTCTAGATTTTGTTGAAGGGTTAGCAAATAACTACATTAATTAATTCACTTACTGACCTACATCTAGTGATATCAAAATTACATGAATAAAATGTCAGAATCCCTTAAATAAATACTGGGAATGGCTACAGAATTGACATCTACTCGCGACTAATGAGCACACAGCCAAAGTCCAAAATCTGTAATCTTAAACTGGTAGTCCTGTAATAAAGCACGGCAGACACATATGAAAAATGTGCCAACACAAAAAAGGAAGTATTGTCAATAAATAGAAAGTATTGAGTCTACATGTTATTAATGGTGGCAAATTTTATGTTTGATTGGTATCTCATGTGATACAGCAAATTTTATTTTATACAATATTTTGTAAATTTGCCTATCTCAAGTGGCATGAGATACTCTATTTCCTACTCTTAATGGTTGATGTTGACAATATTAACACTTGTATTATTTAAACTTATTTAAAGTTAATTATGTTTTCTTATATGGACATCTTTGAACACTGTCATGTAATATAGCCCAAAACACCATATAACAACTAACTGTAATCAAACACATCTTACATATCTAATATTACACCCAGATATCTATTCACATTATTTACAAATAACCATCACAACTAATTAAGCAGAAAGTCTCATTATGTGTAATGGTAACCACACCTTGCATCAGGGCTTCATAAATCAATGTCAACATGTCTGTGGCCACAAAGGGGGCGAATGAGAGGTGAAATATAAACCCCTCCATTAATAACTTACCTCATCTCTATTATATACTGTCACTTGATAGATTAATCCAGTTAAGTACATTAATTTTCAGATAATCATTGACATATGATAAAGATGCACATACAGTAGTAGTGTTTCCTATGTGTATCTGCCTTCATAGAATCAGGTCAAACACAAAACTAACTCACCAGGACAAAACAATATGAATCTTTAAAATTTCACACCCTTCTCACACCATAAATCATGACCCCACTGCTGTGTTTCTGCACCTGACCCACCCACTGGTTAGTAGCAGTTACCTGTCCAGAGAGGTTGTAGTTGAAGCCCAGCTCTCTCGAGATGGTCCAGTTTGCATGATCCTCTACAGCATTCATTTCTGGGTATTTGACTGAACTGCTGAAATGGTCAAATTCCAGCTCGAGACATGGCGTTTCCTGTTTAACAGACAGTCATAGGATGTGGTTACATGTGTACATCAGTGTTATCTGTTAAAAGAGTAGGTGAGTAAGTTTCCTGTGCCCAAATGAGATATGTAGTATCTGATTACAACTGAGGAAAAAAGCATGTGAACAATAGGAGTACCTTATTGGGGTTGGAGCCTGTGACTCCTATGGGGTTGAGGAGGTCTTCAAGGCCATGAGGAACAGGCCAGAGGTTCAGAGCCATCTTGTTAGCCACTAGAGTGTGAGTGTAGTCAAACAAGTTGATATTACCCCAGGCCAGAGGACAGTGCTCCTAAACAGAGAGAAGGGCAGAAAAAAAAGAGTGAGACACAGAGACAGAGACAGCCTATGACTGCCAATGTCATTAGTTTGAACATAATGTGAGAATTACATGGAAAACAAAACATAAACACAAGCAGATATGTTTAATTACTCTGGATCAAGGACACTTTTACCATTAAAAGTACCAACTCAGACCTCCTTGATAGTTAATTTTCCTTCTGTGGTTTTTTTGCAGACTGTTAATATCCTACAGAAATGAGTTTCATTGGGATTCAGAAGATTTTTTAAATGGTAATAAACTGTTTTTATTGGGTTGTGATGTTTTCAATAACTTTAAAAAAGTTCTAGTTAATCTAAATTGGTTTTAAAAAGGCCTTAACAAAGTTTAAGATTGGTGCGCTTTATTACTACAATGTCATCCCCAAGCATACTCATCCTGAAAGTCTCAATAAGTCAAGCTCTGAAAGTGACTGCCCATCTTATGGAGATTTATGATATAACAACATGATGTTTGCTGAGGTTCTCATTGGAGTAGCTTATCATGTAGTATTGACCTCTCTTTGAGCATTTGCCTTTTATCATGAAAGGCAGTAGTAAAATGATATCTTGAGTACTGATAGCTCTAAATGTTGAATACATTAGCCATGGCTTGTGAATATGTACTATAGACTCATCTCTAGATATAAAAGGTTATCAAAAAATCTTTTACCAACAAAAAGCTACCATGTACGCCTTCACAAAGACTATGAAAATGTTTTAGATAACATCTTAATCTTCAGGGTGAGTTTTCACTAAGGGGCAGCGATGGAACCAAGTGACAATGGGCAACACGGTGAGGCAGACAGAATTACATCCAGACAGCCAGTCAAAATGCAACTATTTATAGCTAAGTGCTGGAACAAAAGGCTGGTGTATCTTTAATTCAGGTGGGGCATGAAAGAGCATCCGCTAACCTGACTTCAACCTGGCATGGCACAGCAGGGGACAGGACTCGCCCCGGGTGTCTGTTACAATATCCATGTCTGGCATTCATTGATATACTGAGTGCGCACACACACACACTTTGACACAGACACACACACACACCTACTAACCTTCCAGCTTCTCCACGAGAGAGAGAGAGATGGAAGAAAAATCAATCAGCACGGGTGTCTTTAACAAGTTTCAATCCCGGTGCAGATACAAAGCTGCATAGACAGTCATTCTTTTAACTATAAATTGGATTTAATTAACTTAATCTTTTAAATTGTATTATTTGAAGTGTTAACAATTAATTATATAGCTCAAATGAAGACTTCACATTATCAGAGTGTCAAATAATTCTTGAGTTTATATATTTTCATGAATTTGAGAAAGATCATTGAATTCTCTCCACAACATGTTATCAATGGGCTGCTGCACAACAAGAGACATCCTCGGTTCTGTCTTGCGTGAATGGAAAAGTTCCTTCTGCCGATTGTGTTTCTGTTGAGGCTGTCTGCCACCACAGTACCCATGACTGATTAGTAATTAAACAGAAACCAGGATGATACCACAGCTCCCATTCACCTTGGACACATAAACTCCGACAGACTGACACATAGAGCAGGGCTCATGTACCAATACCGGCACATGCAAACACACATACATACACACACACACAGTCCACCCACATGATACCTATACGTATAAGTTTCTCCAGGATGTGTGAGCATGCTAGGGTTTAGACACATAAAGGTCATCTGCTGTTTGCTATCTTTAGGCTGTGACAACTCTAGTATTGTCTGCCTATCTGTGGGGAATAAAACCTCTAAATATCTCCATCGCTATTTGATCTATTATTAGTTTCTCTTGGCTACCACATAGCATTTTTATTTGTTTGTGTAGGTGAAACTGTGAGCAAAGGCATTTTACTTTTTCATGTTTTTTCCCCCCAAAACATGGAACAATGGCTTCAATATAGCTCAGTGGGGCACTTCCTGTTTTTGCATATCCAGTTCCTGCCAAACTACAACCTGTTTGAAAATGAAGCTATGAACTCTTAAGTTGCACTGTGGAGCAACTTTGCTTTCCTACACTGTTTTCTCTCTTACCTCCTTTGCTCCCTTCCTGCCCTTGACTGAGCAGATGGAGAGGCAAAGTCTGGCAGCTCGGGGGATGTCTGGGATGTACATGTCATAGGTCAGCCACTCATTCCACCTGTAGATAAATAGCATAGGAGAGGTGATTTATGAGACAAGGGCTTTAATTTTAAAAAAATGGAGACAATCTCATATACAGTATGGGCTTAAAGGTCAAGCTACTATCACCAAACAGAGGAGCTAAAAAGATGAATTCTCAGAGGCACACTAAAGTGCTTCCATTGCCCCTTGATAGAAAATAAAGTGCTCAGAAATCTAACATTGCTATAACACAGCTGAGCCTCTACTTTCACAAAGAAACACTTTCAGAGGAACATTTAGAAATACATGCCTCAATGCCAAAATTGTTTTAATAGAGAGTATTCCTTTAACCTCTCCAGGGGTATTAAAAGTGGCCCAATGCTTTTAACAGTAACACAATACAGCAGTTTAGTGTTACTAGACAGCACTAAACTGTTAACTTACCCGGCCGCCGAAGACTACTTAAAGTAAATTAGAGGCACAGACTGTCTAGAGGGCTATTTCAGGAAAGTAAAGTGAAAGTGAGTAAAGGTAGCAGATATTTTCTATTATAAGATGCCACAACTGATTTAAATGTTATGTACTGTATTTAAGGGCCACTGTGGTGAGTGAACATGTGAGTGATACTGTAGGTTGGTCAGTTACCTGGGGTTGGAGCAGGGTACTCTCTGTGTGTTCACATTGTCACACATCTGTTCTCCTCCATGGTAAATACCTGTCCTCACGTAAATCTACATGTAGACAAGAGAGGACACATTTAACAATAAAACAATAATAGCAATAATAACAATTTTATTTTTTCTAAGAAGTACAACAGTTTTCATGCTAAATGGTCAATGTCTCATGTTGTCTGGCGGTTTTGTAATACGTTAGTTACATTCAAAACAAATAACTCAAAACAGCAACATAAAATGAGCTACTTTCACTTGGTAAAAGGTCTCTATTCACATGAGAGCTGAACAATGACTGCATGTTTCCACAGGAAGTGAGGGGGTTAGCTGATGAGACACTGCACGACTCAAAAAAAACAACAAAAAAAAACAGCGGAAACAGCTCCAAAAATAATCATTATTACATCTGGTGTGTTGATGTAAGAAGTGTTTTTGTATTCATGAATCAGCGGAGAATACAATAAATTCCATTCATAATGTTTTTACTACAAAAACACACTTCTCCTACCATTCAGCATAGTGTTTACTGAAGTGGGAGCATATAGGGTTATACTGGAGTCAAGTTTCTGTTGGTAAATTAGACTTAGCATCCATCCCCACCTTATCTATATCCCGTATATTGACGTTAACATAGGTGGCACAGAGGATTCGTATTCGCAGAGTCCCATTGATGGTCCACAGCGACTTGGCAGATGCTTCGCCGTTCATATAGGACGCAGCCGTGGAGATGCGGCGAGAGTATGACGGCATGACGAAGTTATCTGTAGGCAACTGTGTGTACAGGCTGTCCTTAGCCATCAGCATCAGGTTAGGCAGCCTGCCCAGCATGATGCAACTACGGATATACTAGAAGGAGAAAGACATAGAGAGAGAGAGAATGACACAGAGAAGAACAGTGAGAAACGAAAGTCTACACAGGTCTTGATAGAGTTACATTGTGTGTAAGTGTAACCAATGATGTCAGCTGGTCGTTTTCCAGCAGCTGACGAGTGACTGCAGGGGAAAGAGTGACACTCTGCATCGTCTGCTTTGATCTGGCTCAGGAGGAATGTCTCCATACGCTGGACGCTGTGCATGAGCAAATGGCTCCAGTGTTTTAATGAAAAGCAATGTTGTTCTGACATGTCCACAGAGGTTCACATAAAGACGGGGTGTAATTATACGCACATCACATAGGTGCAGGGCTATTAGGAGACTGCTACAATGGAAAGAGAGGACATTAGTCTCTTTTCATGCACACAAAGGTTACAATAAATAAAGGATCTGAAACGGATCAGGCTTCAGCTACAGCCTGATATTAATTTATTAAAAGTCAGGCATCAAACCTGAGCCTGATCCAGCAGATCTGCTCAAAATATATCCTTTCAGCAATGTTGCAAAATTGTGTGAAATCACTGAAGCTCTAAATTTCACTTATTATTATTTACTAAATTGGGGATGCTCTTAATTGATGTATGTCTGCATGTTGCTTACCTTATATTGGCTGATGGGGTATTTCTCCAGAAGGTATTCATCACAGCCACAAACTTTGAGGATGTATTTACCCTGGTACTCCTGAACGCACATCTTTAGCTGCTCGGGGGACAGCAGCATGCTGCGTGTCTTCTTACGAATGGCCTCTGCAATCACCTTTAGGACAAAGAAACAAGCAGACAGTAAAGCTTTTATTTTTTTTTGTTTACTCAGTAGATATGCTTTTAGTCTATAAAACGTATACAATCCCTTCAGTTTCTTCAGCTAGAATGAACACATTAAGGTATTTTAAAGGAAAACTCTCGTGAATGATTCATCATCTTTTTATTTTGGTAGATACCCCCCCCCCCTACCTGTTCAGGCACACAGTCGTGGTTGATCTTCAATGTATACTTCTGTTTGTCGTTGTTTGGAGAAACAATCACCCAAATCACAACAATAATCTGACCTATGAAAAATAGAAAGACAAAGAGATTCACATGTATGCTGGGAAAGAAAGAATCAATAAATCACATTTAACTAGAGCAGCAACCCAGAAACAAAAGCCCACCCTCAATTATATTCTGATGTTACTGTATTGAGTATTTTACTTATTTTCTATGTATTGTTTTAGTACCACATTAATCAATTCATTGATTTCCTGACTCATTAGTTTTGTTTGGATCAATTGTAAAGGCTGGTATTGATAATGGGCTAAAATGTTTATTGCTTTCTCCATGGTGTCCTACTCGTGTGTTTAAGTGCTTTATTTGTGTTTCATTTTTTGAAAATAATAGTAATAAGAATCCCAGGCTTGGTAGACTAACCGATTTTATTCAGAAGAGGCCCCAAGAAACACTCTGTGCTACTCATTAGATGCCACACTGAAAAAGGATTAGACTAAATCTGTTGCCTACCTTTGTCCAGTTTGCTGTAGATGTGTTTGGGTAGTTCCTGTGTGGATTCAATATTGGGTGGGTAAACATACAGGGCTCTGCTGTGGGGCCCACTGGCATCTCTCAGCTCCACAGAGTCTTTACAGACATTCAGGATGTTTCTCCTGAAATCCTGAACCTCCGGGTCCTTCACCAGGTCAAACTCACACACTGGCATACCAATGGCAAAACCTGACACAATACAGAGCAAAGAAATAGGGTTGGATTAATCCATTAAGAGATGCAATACAATTAAGTCTGACCCTCTAATACAGTAACTTTGCCAACTTTTGTCTTTTCTTTTTCATGAAAAACATAGCATGTAGTTTTTTAGAAACTTCAACAATTCAACACTCCACCTCTTACAAAATAACTGATTAATTTGCTTTTCTCAAGCCAACTTGAGCAGGAAAATCTATTTTGAATTTATCACAAGCTACGAACAAAGTGACACTCCTTTTTGAACAAACAGATGCAATAATGTTAAAATGAGGAAAGACGAAGTAACCAGAAGACTCCACAACAAAAAACAATCTCTCACCAATCTCTCTGTTAAGGATCTTTTCCTCTCTGTTGCCAACTGGTTCAATGACTTTGAGGAAGGGCTGGAAAAGTCTGAGGTCACACAACCTCCGGGTTTCATCGTAGAACTCCTCCCGCTCTGCTTCCTGCAGGCAGGAAAAAACAACAGTCTGTGTTACAAACCATTACACTTTTGTTTTTCGCCAAAAAAAAACACTGCTGAAACATTGTGAGCGCTGACAATCTTCACGCAGGTGTAGAGTGGATGTGTTGGAAAAGTATGTTCAGAAAAGCCTCTAAAGTTGAGACGTATTAAGCTTTGTAGAAGGACGAGCGAGATATGGACCGCTTATCTTTGTGAGCCCTCCAATCTTATTACTTTTTATTAGTGGCTACAGTAGCCATGGCAATTTCAGCCAAATTTTTATTCTCCTTACATCTTACAGCTGGTCCGGGGTCATTTCATAAATCTTTTAATAACAGATTTCCATTATGTTTACTCATACAAAGTGGTCCTACCTGCGTAACACTGACAAAGATGTAGGAAGTCTCCTCCTGTAGGAGATGATGGAGGGGATATTTTCTGGCCTCCTTGAACAGCTCATGTTTGATGGTGATGAGCGTGGCCTCGCGGAGACACTCCAGGGTCAGAATCATCCCATTGGGCAGCAGGCAGTCCACCAGGATCCTGCAGATACACTCAGTATGTTTATACAACGCTGATGACAAACTTAACCCTTTACTGAGGCTTCTTTGAGCATTTTTCACTGTGAAGAATTTGCTTACATTTAAAAAGGAAATAAATAAATAAGAAAAATAATGACTAAATATAATAAATACACAGTTTTAGGGTGCATTAACTACTCTAATCAAGTGCATGTGTACACACAATAATAGAAAATGCATTTATACCTAAACAGAATTTAGTATATCTTACCTGGGTGGCATCAAGTGGATGCCCCATAGCTCCCCTGAGGACGGCCTGGGAGGCATCTTCCTCTATGTCCCCCAGCTCAGTCACACAGATCAGTTGCAGAGCACCACCTGAAAGATAACAACACATTTCAAGCACAATCTGACCCCCTCACAGTGTAAAGCACATACTAAATTATCTGTGTGTAACTACATGAATATGTACAAAAACCTCAGGTCCTGACTTTTCATCCGACTACGGATGTACTTTGTATAGTACTTTAATCAAAGGAGAGATTTAATATTTTGGCAGATTATGGAGCCGGTGCAGCCTCGGAGAGTAAATGTCCCTCACTGACCGACTGACACACATTCTTCAAAGGCATGTGACAAACGACCCCATTGTTCCCAACTGGACTACTGTCAATGTGCTTTGTGATTTTACTAACTCCATTAGGTGACTTTACTTAAAAAAATATACATATGTTTGAAATCTATTGTTTGTATTTATATATTTTTTTAGCATGACAAATGTGGTGACATCAACATGGACATTGATTGAAGAGTTTGTGCATAAATTGAGGTCTGAAACAGATATGCCTACTTTATGTCAATTACATTTAATGAAATATAAAACTTTTAACAGTAATTTAACATTTATATTGAGTTGAATCAGATCGGCCTATCACAGATATATCGGTATCAGCACATATTTAGTCTGAAATGCAACAATATTTTTTTTTATATTAGGCATTATAGCAGTTATATAGGCAGCATTTTATGTATGGCCTGATATTGAGTTATACACTCTTAACAAAACAAAAAATATATAGATTTGTTTTATTTTTTAAGAACTTTTCTTTGCATTCTGCCTTTTATAAGATCATTTACAGGGGTAATGCTTCAAGGAAACATGAAAGAAGAAGTAAGAATTGAACCCTGGGCATTATTCATCCTAGACGTTATTCCAATTGGCCACAAAAATAAGTTTTACAACACTGTCCAAAATACTGACAGCACTGGACTGATTAAACCTCCAGTGACTTTTCATGATATACAGTATTTATTTTCCCACAAAAATTAGCCAAGAAAAGTGAGCAATCAACATTATCTCATTCAACCTTATTTCATCGTGAACAGGAGGGGGGAAAAACAACAACAACAAAACCAAACGGTATCTTGGGAGACTTCAGTGACACAGCTATTTAAGACAGACTGCCCAGGTCACACACATAAACACAAAAACAAAACAGTGACTCAGCTGCAGATTGTGACACTGTGATGGGAAAGTTTGTGTGGGCTGATAGGAGGCTTATAACATTATGGCTTAATTTAAACTTCAGCCAAACAAATTCTCAGTAACGCAGTCACGATGAGGAGAAGACCGAGTATGATTATTATCCTTATTTATTGAGCCAATATCAATCTTTGATTCATAATAAGGAATGTTTGGTTATATTTATTTTATTTTACTGTAGTGCATCTCTGCTAATTATAATTATTAAATTGTTACTGTTTCAGAGCACTGATGTCATTTTATACAAAAGTTTATTGTTAAGCTGTAATATATCAATATCCATTACATATCTTTATCACAGGTGATTAATAACCACATTGGAGGAATCACTGCACTAACAAAAGTATGTTTTTGTATATAATCAGCCGATATTGGCCTTTCACAGATATATCAGTATCAGCGCATATAGGGAGCATCCTTTTTCTTAATTCAAGTTAAATATATGTACATTTTTTTGGTTATATAGTTAGTTATAATTAGTTTAGTTAGTTATAGTTATTTATAATTATTAAATTCCCAGTGTAGTTTACCATTTCAGTGCAGCAATGTCATTTTATACAATAAAGTTTACTGTCAAAAAAAATGTAGGTTTATGTATGTATTCTTTATATATAAAATTATTGGCTGACATATCAATATCAGAATTTAGAAGATATCGATTTTTGCTTCCTAATAACGGTATCGGCATCGGCTCCAAAAGCCCAGTATCAGTCAGGCCTGAATATTAATGTCTGGACTATTTAAACATCTAAAGTGCAGTATAACGATAATACTAATCTAATTTGTTTAATTTAAAAGGTGTTGGATTATGTCTCTGGTTAAAGGTTAAAGTAGTAATTCACAGATCATTTCACTAAGCTGTACAGTAGCACTCATGGACGTTATGATCATTGTGTTACATGAGGACAACATTTAGGATTTATCAATACAATAATAGAAGTCCCACATGATATGTCATCTCATATTACAATATGAGCATTAGTTTCATGTCTCTAGGCTTTAACTACCAGGAACTCAGACTCCCAAAAACATTGCTGCCAGAGTTGCAGGTTCACTTTGGGTGGACAAGGCACTCCCTCCTGCACCAGCCATGTTTTAGTCATGTTTTGTGGGATTTGACTGACTTGGACAGACACCACAGGGCACTGGGTTCAAACCTCCTCACTGGCTTTTGGAGCACTTTAGTCAGTCTGAACACCCAATTCAAAATGGGTCTACTGTTGTACTCCCTCAGTGATGGCTGTTACCCCAGTTGGAAAAACAAACGAGCCAATCGAGCTTTGCAGGCGGGAATAAAAAAAAAAAAACCTTCCTGTGCCAGAGCCAGGAGGAAAAGCCACAGAGGAAAAATGGCCACAAATACAGTGACAAGCTACCGAAGAGACTAACACAGTCATCCGGTGAGAAAGTCAATTTAAAGGTTATGACAAGTCCTCTAAAATGAACCTCATTATCAGGTTCGTAGCTGCTGCAGAGAAGGAGAGTCCTCTATGTGGAAGATGCTGCTATGGAGAACGACAAGATCTGAGCTACTATGCTCATTGTCACCACAACCCTGACGGCTGGCTAAATGAACTGCCAGCAGTACCAAAAAGATCAAGAGAGTGAAATCCTGTATTCAAGGATTGAACCCTGTTAACCCTTACTGAGTCACAGTACACAAAAATGGAAATAAATGCATCTTTTTAAAAAGTTTTTGTGCCACTTATACACATTTTTATTGATGCAAATATACAAGTTTGATCTATGTTTATTTTTTATTTTTTTAAAGAGCATTAAAACATGTTGTAGTCATCATATAATAAAAAATGTTCCACTGCATCATAAAATGGTGACTGTAAATCCATAAACTTTTTTCCATTAGATTATATGTTACGTTTATGAATATGAATTGGTGTAGAGACTAATTATGAGTCAGTATATGAAAAGCATGTGAGGGTTAAAGTTTAAGCATATGGCTGAGAAAGTTAGTGCAACAACTCTCATCCGAAATCCTATATTCAAAGATCGCCCACCCAGTTAAGGTTTAAGGACATGACTTAGACAAAAATGTCAGGAGCTGGTAAGTTCATTCAGAGAGAGAAAACAACCTGCAGCACTGACTGAATACATACCACAAAAAAAGGTACAACGTATAACACATATTGAGCAGTCCGATCTGTGACCCTGATCAGGATGCAGCTAAGCACTTTAGGACAAAAGAGGAAGCTTCCTCACAACACAGGATGTGGGGAGTGGGGAAACACTAGCCTATACACAAGCTTGCTATTGAATACTGAAGCACAACTAACACAGCATAGTTGTGTGTTGGGCCAGCAATGGCAGGTTGACAAGATCAAACATATGCTCAGTCTCTATTAATATGTTTGTGGTTAACAAGAGGTTTGGCCGAGTAGTATCACATTACACAACAATGTGGTTACAACAGGGGAAAAATCATATATACATACATATGAAACCAAGATTTCATTTTCTGTCTAAGGAAATAACATAAAGCTTCAAGTGACAAACAGGAAAATAGAAGATGTGAAATAAAACAAGAGGATGTGTGATTCAGATGGAGGGAGAGGAATTTGTGAAGCATACCTCAAGAGAGCAAGCCCTCCTATTTTAATGATGGGACAGTTCCACCCTTCATGTTTCAATCCATCTTCACCATGTCACTGAAATATGTGAGAGGAGAAAAACACAAATACATAACATTGCATACAGTCTGCATCTGTAGCAGCTAGCACTTAAGACTGACTCACAGTGACTAGCAGCAGGCTAACTTGAGCTAAATGACAGCTCAGAGATTATAGCTATTAAAAAAAAATACTAATGCTATATAACACCGGTATGACTTATATAAATAACAACCACTTCTGCTCAATCTCAGCATAAACACATTTCAATTTTAGGGTGTTTAATGTCACAGTAGCTACCTTTCATCTTAGGTTAGCTTGCAGCTAATTCTGAGCCTGTCATCCCCCTTTAGTGGAAAACATATATTCCCATTTATCTGCTTAAAATATGGATAATATGGCATCATATCTGACCTTTTCAGCAGTTGTCAACACAGGAAAATGTTATATTTTTTAAAGGCTCTCACTGGATAATGCTAGTGAGCTCGACTTCCAGTTCCAGGTAGGCGTCCCCTGCAGCTCCCTGTGGCCGGCTGATGGCTCCCTTCGCCGGGCAGAGCAGGCTGGTGTCCGCCGCCTGTCAGTCTGTGTGCCAGCTGTTACTTCACATCGGTGATAGATCCCTCTTGTTCTGCCGCGGATTGTAAGTTGTTCTCCTGCTTTAAAAATGAAAACAGACCTGCATGTCCAGGTCTGTCAGCAGGAGGCTCAAACTGAGGATGTTATGAGCCAGCTGAGCTACTAGTCGGCTGGGCAAGTTGTCTCTGCTGCTGCTGCTGCGACAATGTAGCCACGCTTTCTGTCTGTCTGGGGCCCTCCCTCCTTCTCCTTCCTACACACACACACACACACACACACACACACACACAGAAAGAGAGAGAGAGAGAGACAGAGAGAGAGAGAGAGAGAGAGAGTGAAAATGGGCTGTGTGTGTGTGTGTGTGTGTGTGTGTGTTTTATTGGTGTGATATATTAATACCAAGACTAAATTATGCACCAAACCATAGGCTATTTATTCATATTCAAAGGGGACCATATGTAGGCATAATTAACTGTGACCACAGTATGGTCCACAAATAATTAGTCTAGCAATATTTTTTTTTTAAAGAAAAAAATATTTCAGTGCTTATTAGGCCCAGGGCCAGTGCCATTCTTTTTGTACATTCATTTTACTGCATTGTATGATTACTGCAAACATTGGGACTTCAGGTGCTCCATACAACAGTGTTAGACAGAGCTTTTCTTAAGAAATATACCATAAGCTTGTGAATGTGATATGTGTGGTTGGGTTATTGCCAAATCTAATTAATATGAAATAGTGAAAATATTATTTAAAAGCATTAAGAGAGGCTGTGTATCAAGGATACTGTTTCTGTCTATATCGTCAGTTCCCCTTTTTTCACAGATTAGTGTCTTGAACTGCGCATTTTTAAAAATGTGTGTTTCATATCATAATAAATGTGATATGAAACTGGGAAGGAAATGACTACTGTAAACATAAATAGAAGTAGTAGTCATTTAGTTTCGTCCTTATCATCAATTTTCCAAAAAATAATACACATTGAAAGAAATAAAGCTTATGAGAAAACAAAAGCCCCCTAAAACCCTAACCCCCTAGCTCTTCCCCTGCTTATGGGCGTGACACCTACTTGTTTTTGCATAGGAGCCCACAATGTGATGTGATGTGTGAAGAAGAAAAAAGATAAGAAAGGCCAATTGTGAGCCAGATTGTCACATTATCCACTGAAAAGTCATGGTAATAGATCAGGAAACAGATAAAGATGTATTTATGTGGGCCAGACGATCCAGATATACTGCATGAGCCTCATAATAGCCCTGTCATTAAAAAGTCACTTGTCATTTTCACTCAGATTTCAGCCTCTGTCATTTTAAAATACAGAACAGTTCTTTCGTTGGATGCGCTTAGTTCTCGAATACAATTAAAACCTAATACGGATAGACTTCTTACCATAGCCAATATTTACAGAAATAGAGGGAAGTCTTATTCAAACTCAAGCTGAAAAGAGAAAGAAAAAAGAGAAAACAACTAAAATACCTTTACTCAAACTCCAGTGTAACTACATACTCTATATCCATCTATCTACAACACTCGTCTCCTGTTTCTCTTGGAAAAAATTCTAACAAAGTCATCGATTTCTGAGGTATTTGATATGGATTTCTCATGGGCCAAGATCATCAATCATCATCTTTCATACAACATGGTGTGATGAAGGGCAGTTAGGATTTGTTACATGATGTTTGAGACACACCAATTACCAGAACTATTACATAGAATTTATGCAACGCAGGAAAACGCTTCCTTGTAACTGTGTACGTGTTTACACACACACAGCAGACAGGTATGTCACATTTGGGCACTTCCTGACCAACATTGGTTTTGCAACAACAATCTCATTTCTCACATTGTCTGCTGCAGTGCCGGCAAGCACATACAGAGGGCGCTACAAGGTGGACTAAACGCACTAGATTTGGGTACAGGACTGGATAAATCTGACATTAGGTTACATCCTTCTTGGAAAATCTGTTTTCCATTTCTGAAATAGCCTCATCAAGGATGTTGAGCAGGAGCCTTTTCAGAGTCTGACAGGAGGTGATGATGGGGTCACACATAGCTGAGAGCAAAGCACTTTTAGTTTATATTTATTGATTCATTGATTTAATTTCCTCGCTCAGTGGGGAATATATGAGAGGTCTTTTGTCCAGCAGATAAATTTCTGAAATATTGAGTTTTTACTGACTGAGAGACAGATGCCTTTTTAAGGATTGGCAATTGGGGAAAAAACATATCAGACACACATTATTGTTCAAAGCAGAGTTTACTTGTCTGGAGCGGATAAAAACAGAACTTAAATGCCATACCAAAGATGTACAATATATACATTGCAATACATTAGACTTCATTAGAGAACATAAATGATTTGTTAAAATATATTTTGGTACTATAGGTAAGACATATATGATGAAAAATCATGAATTCAGTCACACAAATGAAGAGCTATAGTATATAACTTACTATATGGACTATAGGATATACAGACAGGTGACAAATTAAAGGAAAAACCAACAGTGTCTTAATAAGGTGTTGGGTCACCAGAACAGCTTCAATGCACCTTTAGATTAATGTAACAAGCCTCTGAACTCTACTAACAACATTCTGCCAAAAGATATTCCCTCATTTGGCGTTTTGATGATGGTCGTGGAAAACACTGTCTAACATGCCAGGTCAAAATTTCACATAAGTGTTCAATTGGGTTGAGATCGGTTGACTGTGAAGGTCATAGCTCATGATTCACATTGTTTTCATACTCATCAAACCTTTCAGTGACCCCTCGTGACCTTTGGATGGGGGCATTGTCATCCTGGAAGAGACCATTCCCATTGGGATAGAAATGTTTCATCATATAGATAAAGATGATCAATTAGAACAACTTTGTACTGATTTGTAGTGCCTCTTTCTCTCTAAGGGGACAAGTGGACCCAAACTATATCAGAAAAATCCCCCCCACAGCATAACAGAGGCACCGGATCCCCTCACTGTAGGGTTCAATGAGAGTTGATCTTCTGTTTTTCCTCATATATCACACTAATGCACAAGCATCGCAGTAATTGAATGTGTGATGTGGACCACAATTTCCGACTCTATTTACTGATGTCTTTCTAGGGCTGGGCGATATGGCCTAAAATCAATATCACGGTATATTGAGCAGTTCACCTCGATAACGATAAATGGACGATAACTACCACCAGACTACCACCACCCCGTGCGCTATAAAAAAGTTTGGCCACTAGATGGGGCTGTGGCAGCATAATTGCTCCACTCCAAGGTTAGATGTATTGCCCTGGCTGGTGACGACAGTCTTTTTGCACAAGTTACATTTTACATCTTTCTGAGCAGTATTTTCCCTTTTGAAACCAAAATGTTGCCACACGATTGAAGACGCGTTTTTCTTGGGAACAAGCTACTGCTCTTCCTCCTCCTCCTCCTCCTCCACCAGATGTACCTCCGCCGCCGGCGCTGCAGCTGCCCCTTCGACGTTTGAACTGTCCTCTATCTATCTATCTATCTATCTATCTGTTTATTTTGTTATAAGTCATATGTCAAGTCGAAGAAGAACCAACCGTGTACCAAAATGCCGAGTGCGTAATGATATGGTTCAACTCTTTTACGCACCGGGCGCACGCCGGTTACGCTTGGAGTTTGTTTATGGACAGCCAAAGTGATAGCTTAGTGTCATACACCGTTGGAAACCTCTGACTATTGGCTAAAAGGTTATCAACTTCATTTCACCGAATACTTCCATTGGCTGGAACAGCAGTCAATCAAACCCACGTTGTCATCGGTCACATGTCCTCATTGGCTTTGGAGACATGTACTACCTAATCCTAAACACCGATTGGCTTGTGTGTGGTGTCGAAGCAGGAGAGGCTCACGGTCGTAAACATCTAGTCACGTGTACTCTGAGATGGACGTGCAGGTCAGGAAATGACGTAAACCGGACCGGATATGGTTTGTTGTTTGTGTTATTACGTTACGTGTTGGACTAAATACATGGACATATTGAGGAAAGTATTTCGGTTTTATGGAAACGGATTTCATATTTCACAAGAATGGATACTTGGCGAGCTGTACAGAAAGTCCTGAGTCATAAGATGATCGTTGTGGATAAAGGGAAGACTTTGAAGGTATGTAGGCATTATAGCTTTTCTCACTTAGCTGAGTGGCTAGCCGAGCTAATCGCTAATACTATTACGGCTGTGAGCAACCATATAAGTCGTGAGTGGTCTTGAATGAATCAAGGCAATCTAAGCTTTCCAACAATGTACGGCATGAATATATATGTTTAAGGGTTGGCGTTTAAAACATTCAGAAGAACGTGTGGCTACCTCCAAACATCCGTCCCGTCCCGTAGACGGGACAGCGTGCGTTAAGAGGTTAAAAGCCGAATATACCGACATGGGCAAAATGTGGCAAAATGACGTCGGTTATTGTCGTAAATTTCGGTATCGATACATTTTCGGTTTATCGCCCAGCCCTATGTCTTTCCAATAATTCTAAATGCAGATGTAATTTTAGTCACTCTTCCTATACTGAAACATTGTGACCATCCACGAACCAACGATGAACCCTCTTTCAAAGTCATTTAGATCTTTTCCTCTTGACATCTGCAGAATCAACTGTAGATGCTCAGCATTTTTTGTACATGGTGCCACAGGGCAAGATTGGATGTCAACTGCTTTATTGCACTATACAATTAACCCATGTGGAAGTGTTTGCATTCTGCACTCGTCTATAGATGTAATAAATACCAGGCCAAATAAAATATATGCAAATATGTATAGCATTGTTATATTTACAATATGTACAGATTAAACACTATATTATAATTATGAGAAGTAGAAGAAGAAGAAGAAGAAGAAGAGTGCACTTTATACTTAACTTTATCAGTAATACATACATGTATCTTGTATGAAATAGAAAAATACAATCTTGTAATGTGGTAGGCTATGTCAAATAACATACAGTAAAGATAATGCAATAAAATATACCTAATATTATAGAAATTGTTACAACTACTAGCCTACTTCATCTTCTTCTACTACCACTACTACTAATAGTACTATTATTAAAATTATTATTATTATCATTATTATTTATTTAAAAATTTTAATTTTTAGTTGTAGTATTGTAGTATTGGTATTATAATAAATAATATAGCATTTTATTAATGTAAGTCCCCATGTCTAATCCTAATCCTAAAGCCTTTTATCTCATTTGCCAATATATTTAGTAGCATTTGCATAACAGAGCAAGACCGGCTGTTTTCCCAGTAGATTTATCATAAATAGCCAACACGGGTGACCGGAGTGAGGTGTAACATATTTATACAATGTGTCATGATTGCCACCCATGCAAATCAGCAGCGGTGGCATCGGAAATGGACTGTACCAACGAGGAGGGGTAGGGACGCCGGAGAAACCTCAGCAGCGTTTATCTCTTTAAAAAAAATAAAAATCCTTCGCTGATAACAATTTTATTCATATTAAATATAAAAAAGGAAGGATATATGTTTATAATTTGGGGGTGAGCGTGTTTAGTTGCTGTTTGCCACTCTCCTCATTTCGCTGTCCTCTGGCGATCACCCCTCCTGTGCGCACCGCGGTGTCTGAGCGTGTGGTTGGGACTGTCATCCTGCCCGGCCGCCCGGTTTATTGGAGAGAAGAAGTTGGCAAAGGGATGTGACTGCAATGATGGCGCTACAGCTGAAGCACGGGGATGCAGCGTACTACCAGAGTGCAGAGTACTGCAGAAATTACACTTCGCCGCCTGTCAGCTACGGTGACAGCAGCCATTATCTCCCCCGTTTGCCAGGTAAGGAGAGGCTTTCCATACAGGTTCCCCCCTGAGTGACTGTCTGCAGGTTTTTATTGTGCGCTAATGTGCAGGGATGGAGAAAAACCAGAGACATCTGCACTAAGTAGAGAGGAAATTGGATGTTGAAGCCGGTTGCCCCAGTGCTTCTGTCATCATCATCATCATCCACATCATCATCATCATCCACATCATCATCCTCATCATCATAATGTCATGTAAAGGGGTGCACCAGCCACCATTCTGTGCAGCTTAGGAAGCATTTGGATGCTGCGATGCCAAAAGCTGAGGTTGTCGATTTAACTCTAGTGGTATCTTATATTGTGTAGAAGCTCTGTATAGCTGCTCCTGGGAGACTCCTGGGTTGAGCTGATGTCTGACTGTAATTTGAAGCAGTGTGCAGTCTCAATGCAATGTTCCCTTTCATCTCTCGAGTATGGCAGTCAATCAAGTGGTTTGTTCATTCTGCTTCTCTGGTCAATATGCACAGCTGATGGTGACATGGAGCAATTCTGCTGCAAGTGTTCCTTCTTCATTGCGCCTGCACAGTCGATGCCAGGGGTTTTTAAGGACTTGAGGCCAGTATGTGTTGTGTAGCAAGGTGATCCATATTTACAGCATGACCCTGATACAGTCACCTCATGATATATCCCTCAGATTTCAGTCATGATAAAATAGTGTACACTGAATGAAGTCTTAGTTTGAAAATGACTGAAAGTTACTGTAAAGAACTGTAAATACATGTATAGTGCTGAAAAAGTTGCTGATTAATCAGTTTGTGAGTCAATAGAAAATCTATCGATTAATCATTTAGCTCATTTAGAAAGTAGGAAATAACAAACATTTGTTGAATTAAGCTTCTAACTCATGAGGATCTGTGTGCCTCTCTCTGCCTTTTAATTATGAACTGAATACTTCTTGATTTTCTTACTTTTTGTCAGCTTAAAACAACAATTGTAAGACACAGTTTTGGACGGGATGAGCTTTTGTCTATTAATATTTATGAAATGCATTCTTTAAAAATCAATAAATCAATCAACAATAGGGGGAAAAAACTGCTTTCCCTGTGAGGCATCTATTTGCTCAGAATAATGAACATGAGTTGAGACCTGCTAATTGTTACCTATAAATGGAAGAGTGGATAGTTACTAATCTATCAAGAAATAGCAGCCTAATGCATGGGTTCCAGGTGAATAGTGCTCAGAGTTTTTGAAGTGGAATACCACATACTTTATGCTAATAAATCAAGTTAATCCCATGATGAAAGAGAGCTCCATTAATATGATCAGCAGCAGAGGAGCACCGTTTGAACATTTGGTGACATTGAGATATAAATGAAGATCCGAGATTTAACTGTGACAGCGCAGTACGTGAAGCGCAAAGTACACCATAACGTATTTCTACGCTCATCCAATGGCCAGTGAAGCTGATGGAATAAGTGCAGAAGACACGTGCTTCTCATCGCTCCATAATTGATGTGACACAACACAGTACAGCAAGAGAAGCTCTGGAGAAAATGAACACTTGGCCTATTTAGAGATTCTCAGTGGACGCAATGAGATTATCAGGCTGCAGGACAGGACGGGGCGTTTGTGTGTGTGTGTTAGTGTGTGTGTTAGTGTGTGTGTGTGTGTGTGTGTGTGTGTGTGTCACAGGAAAACCAAGAACACTTGAGTCAAGCAAAAAAATCTGACAAGGGATGAAGTAACTTCTGACGTAGTTTCAAGTTGAGAAAATGTGCTGCAGGCGTTCGTTTTGATTCTTCAGAGACTTGTTAGAAAAGTATTCTTAGATTTTATATCGAGCGTGTCTGAGTTGTAAATCTACCGATCACCAGCCTCCTCCAGTTTCAGAGCAACATTACATGAGCTTGATTTTGACTTGCAAAGTTGATTGTGTCTTTTTTTTTTCAAAACATAGAATGCAAAACAACAAAGGTTTTTTGACTCTGCGGCAACGTGCGTGTACATGTGCTTCACCACTGTAGGCAGGACTTTGTGGGCATGGATCTGGGTATCTGAGGAAGAGGACAAAACTGACCTTGGCCTATCTACATTCAGTGCATGCTTTCAGTAGATTAAAACTAGAGCAGAGTAACATCCAAGTAATTGTGGTTTTCTGACACCCTTGTAGAGCTGATTAATTGACTAAAATGATCTAGATCTTCTTAAATTTGAAATACTATATTACTTTAGTATTTCTATGATAATAAACTGAACGTGTTTGGATTGTGGACTATGAACCAAACAATGAATCAGTTAATGGAGAAAATAATTAACAGATTAATCAATAATGAAAGTAATTGTTAGTAGCAACCCTATATCTCTTAGTAATGTCAAACTAACAGATTTAGTCAAGCACCAGCCTTTTCTTTTATTGCATGTGCAGTGGTATAATTAAAGCTACAGTATTTGCTCAGCTGCGATGTTCTTGTGTGAGGATCCAGTTTTTTATCACATCATAGAAAGGAATATTTACCGATAGTTTCCCTCACCACATTGTGTGCATAGAGCTATTTGTAACTAAATGCAATACAGCTACGTAGCAGCTTCTTGGCTTTCTACTAGATATTAAAGACATGTTTTGCTCAGATCGCTGGCAATTATTGTCCCCTCACTGAAAGATTTTCACATCTGCTAGAAAAAGTGATAATCATAATTAAGCTTAATTTTTCTTCAGACCAAATCAGATGAAGAGGCATCGCTCATAATGCATGCTTTTATCATAATCATAATAAGAGCAGATTGGCACATACATAATAATACACATAATACATAATAAAAAGGAAAGGGGGGGGGGGGGGGACACACTTACAGTCATCACTGCTATTGAAACACTTAAACATAATCATGACTAAGTCAGGATAGGCAGTGTAGTGTCAATAAAATGCAGCAATTATTGCTCATTTGCTCTGGCATCTGTGAAAAGTGAAAATACCAACAGCTACAGCAATTTGATTGTTAGAAACATTTTGGGGCACTTTGGAGAGGAAACACTACGAAGCTCCTGGTGAGCAGATTGGCACCTTGCATGACAGCCTCTGCCATCAGTGTGTGTGTGTGTGTGTGTGTGTGTGTGTGTGTGTGTGTGTGAATGGGTGAATGTTGGCTTGTATTGCAAAGTGCTTTGAGTGGTTGTTAAGACTAGAAAGGTGCTATCTAAATACAGTCCATTTACCATTTACCGTGATAATGTCACATTTGCACAACTTCCACCTTACCTTACTGTTACCTACTCATGTTTATTGTGTGCTTGCTGGCACGTTGTGTCCTCTGAACTGCTTAATGGACCATGTGAAGCTGAAAGGGTCGGTTGTTTTTTCTGCCGGTAAGTGATGTTATAGAAAGGTTTCTGAACCGCTGTGCAGACTGTCTCAGGGGTCCGAAGGTTCCCGTGAGGCTGTGGCTCATGAGATTGATGATACATGTGTAATGTGAGTGAATCTGCTTCTGAATGATCTCAATGCTGTTTGTTTAAGTGTTAAGGAGGTGTCTAACCTTGGCACTTCAGGCTGGTCTGATTTAACATCAGCAAAACATGAGCTTCTGAAAAAGAAATTACACATTTTGATCTGAAATTTAATTTCATTTTATTTTAATGATTCTTGTTCATTGAAACATTAAACCCATATTTTTAACTATTTTGTCTTTATTTTTGGTCTCATAAGCCAGTGTAATTGTGGCATTTCTGTGGTACTTTTCTCAGAGGTCACATGTCAGTCAAAGTGTGTCTTGAACTGTGTCGAAATGTTCTGTTGATGTAGCTTAAGGTTCTGTTAGAGCTGCTTTTCTTAGCCTGTCTACTTAATGCTAATCCGGTCTCTCTGTTTATTACAATTAAATCGATGCCGCTTCCCGCTAAGGAAGTCACACAATATTTTCTAAGAAAGAGCTTCAAAAAACAGCAAATGTAAAAGCTTCAAAGAGCGGGATATTTAATGCAGATGAGTAGTACGAAGCTGCATATAGACAACACAATCTGTCACAGTCTCATCTTGCAGTTGAGAGAACTATAGTAAGGTCAGTGCCTCACCCAGCATACCTTTCTCGTGAGGTCAGCCAGGCCAGGTGACAGACAGGCAGACTGGACAGACACGCTGACATCGAGCAGCAATCGGAAACACAAACACCCCGATGTGTTATTTTGGGTCCATGAATCACAGTCATTGGGCGTCCGATTGAATTCCAGATGAAAGCTTCCAGCACAGTGAGTTTTGACACAGCTGTTGACCTATTACTGACCCAACAATGTATTCTCTCTCTCTCTCTCTCTCTCTCTCTCTCTCTCTCTCTCTCTCTCTCTCTCTCTCTCTCTCTCTCTCTCTCTCTCTCTCTCTCTCTCTCTCTCTCTCTCTCTCTCACACATTGAAATAGAGCATTAACACAGCACAGACAAACACAAATGCTAATCAGTGCAGTGTCATTCCTCTTATCTTTGTGTTATTCTTACAGACACACTCATGCCTACCATGCACACACACACACACACACTGTATCAACCTATTCAAGCAGTCACACTTCAGGCTCTGATCTCTTCTGATCAGAGAAGCTTGAGGATTTATTGTCACTGTTTCTGTTTGTGTGTGTGTGTGTGCATGTGTATGTAATGTCCCGTATGCATGACTGCAGGCGCTGCAGGCTCAGCTTAATCTTTCTGATGCCCACTGGAGTGTGAAGCTCCTCTGTCTGAGAATGTGTTTCCATTCGCCCATCTCTCTACACATCTCCAGCCGCAGGGCTCCGAGAAGTACATGCCTTCTCTTAATGTTACTTTATATTGGTCATTGGAGTTGCTTCTGAATGTCAAAATCTGTTTATAGACAGTATCCTCTGAAATCCGCAGTATACATTGAACGCATTCATCAAGTCTAATCGAGTTTATATCACACATATATATCTGCAGAGGATGTTATATTTTTGTATACTTTTATGTTTCTTGTTTCTTTCTTTGTTGGCATGAAAAAAATACATATACTGTATATTAATTTTAATTAAATTTGGAGATATGATGGCCTAACTTTCAATGCAATTTATATTTATATAAACCTTTCAACTGTGCAGGCATAAACTAAAGATTCATTTTCCTAGATTTCTTGCTTCAGTCAGAATAGCTGTTTATAAACTGATTTCTGCCATTTTGATATTTTGCTCCTCTCCTCTCAAATTTGGTACATAGCCTATTTAGACAGGTCTGAAAAATGTTTTTTCTGACACACTTAAGAACTTGCAGAATTCATCTGTGTACTAAGCCCTTATATTCCTAAGATATCTGTGGTGATAGTATATCATTGTGTGTATTTTGATGCAGGCCCAGATCCAGATGCACAGTAAAAAAATCTGAGTTGGTTCTATTTTTGTATGTACTTCATGACTGCTTTCTAGTTTCCTTAAATAGAATACAACTAATGCTCATACCAGTGTTTCAAGCTTTTATGGCCATGTAGTCTTAAAGCATAAAGATTGTCATGCAATTCAGAGAAAATATAGAAACAGCAACTGAACTGAATGTTCACTGACTTCACTGCCATTAAGATGTAAACTTTTCTTGAAGAAAAGTGTTCAGAAGTAATATTGACTGTATATATATTGCATACCCTCCTCTTTCTCCAGGCCCTGAGACCATGTTAAAGCCTCCGCTCAGTCTCTTCAGCCATCCACATCAACCTTTCCATCATATGGACTCTCTGCACCAGCTGGGACCTCCACCAATGGCGCCTACACAGCCTCTCGGCCCACCACCAATGGCCCCTGCTCAAGCAATTGGACCCCCAACTATGGCTCCCACCCAGACCCTTGGGCCCCCTCCAATCACTGCTACTCACACCTTAAGGCCTCCACCTATTACCCCCACACACAGTTTAGGCCCTCCTCCAATGGCTCCCCCACAGCCACTGGGGCCTCCACCAATGGCACACACCTTGGGGCCACCACCGATAGACCACACACAAGCAATGGTGCCTTCAGCCATGGACCTCACACAACCATTGGGGCCTCCACCTCTGAATCCTGCACATGCACTGATGCCCCCACCTGTAGTGGCGCCCGGAGCTGGCAGATACCCGCTCCCTCCAAGCCCCCTATCCTGCCCTCTCGCTCCAGTCCCAGACCACTCACAGCTACCCCCAAGGCCCCCAGGACCGGTCCTCATCCCAGCCCCAGTGTCCGGTCTCATACCCGGTCCTCTCCCGGGTCAGGCAGCCCCAGCCAGCGAGCAGCCACAGGACGAGGGCTCTCCACTGGGCATGGAGGAGCAGGAGGACTCTCTGGGGCTGGAAGAACTGTGTAAACCGCTGTACTGTAAACTCTGCAACGTTACCCTCAACTCCGCTCAGCAGGCACAGGCTCACTACCAGGTTAGTTGAATCAAGCATACACACACATGCATGTAAAACATTAAGATACATGCACACACACACACACAAATATTCCTATCCCTCCCTATAGGGGAAGAACCACAGCAAAAAGCTGAGAAATTTCTACGCTGGTAGTCAACAGCCGCCTGCCATCAGGATCCCAGAGTCCCTCGAGGCGGATGGCCAGACGGCCCTTGGCTCAGGGTCCACCGACGGTGACACTGGGAAGCAGGTCAGGCACAAACTCAACATTTCAGCACCAAACAACCGAGAAATAAAGTGTTAGTTGAGGAGGTGGGAGTACTGCAAAAGTGGACAATCTGCTGATAGAGGTTATATTCCTCTGAGGAGGTGGTAGAGAGGTGCACAGTCATTCTTTTGAAGAATTTCTGTCCCTGCTCACTCATTCTAGCTGCACTTTTGTACTGAAAGAATACTGCTTAAAAAAACAAAAATCCACTTACTGTACTTACTTTCTTTTGTCAGTGTTCTTTTGCCAGTGCCATTTATGAAAGTCCTGAAGAAATATTGAAAAAGGACAAGATGAACAAGATGTTAATACTAGATTTTCAATTTTACTATATTGGTGAAGCATTATTACTATACATATGGTCTTCTCATTGTTATACAGTTTGGATAAAAGCAGTTTAGCAAGTAAATATATAAAGAATGTTGCACAAACTTCCCTTTTTGCATGTGACCTTAACTAAAAGTAAAATGATTTGAGATTTATTTCATGAATCAATAACATTTATCAGTGAATATTTTCTAGTTTAGTTGTGCAAGGAATTCCTTTCTTTCTCCCACCAGACCTAAACATTTCTTTCTTGCCTTTCTCAGTGTTTACTCCCTGACTCATCTCACCACAAACACTGTACTGCTTTGTCCTGTGTCCGCAGGCACTGTATAAGGGGGCTACACGGGTCATTTTGGCCACAGAGAACGACTATTGTAAGCTGTGTGATGCCTCCTTCAGCTCGCCGGCAGTTGCACAGGCCCACTACCAGGGCAAGAACCACGCCAAGAAACTGCGGCTCGCTGAGGCTCAGCAGAACACCAACATGTAGGGCTTCTGTGGTTTAACTGCGCACCATGCTGCAATGATGTACAGGTCCAGGACCCCATGACATCAATGTCGGGTGTGGTTACAGCTGCAATAAGGGTTCTAACCGCACCCAGTAATGATGGTGGATGTGGAAGACAGACTTAAAACCTTTAAGAGGGCAGTTTAGTGTAAAAAATCCACTTTAACTTGTGGAGACAGAAGTTAAATATTTGTTGTGTTTTGCCCACATTTTAGACCAAACTGATGTGATTTTGATGTGTTGTTTCAGGGAAGGCAGTAGTGAAGCAACCCCAAGAAGAAACAGGAAAGATGGCAGTGAATACAGACTGGTGAAAAATCGTCGTAGCCAACAGCTACCTCCCTCCATGCCAGGTAAAACATTAAAAAGTGATTAAATTAAAGGGCAATACCGGTATAATTTTCATCACATATGAATCTGTTTGCAGCTGCAATAAAATAATAAAAACAAGATATAGCCAGCAGATATAGCCAGCAGATATAGCCAGCAGATATAGCGGACCACATATGTGGGACACTTCTTGAAATCATGACCACAACAAATATGACATATTAGGCCATATACTAAAATGTAATGCTTCAATTGTGACACACTCCAGTGCTTCTTTTCCACTAGCATCTGCATCAGTCCACTGTGAAACTGAAAGTGCAGGATGGCGTGCAACTGGGCACACATCTAGGATGTTTCATACTGTGTGATATAATCTATAATGCCCTATATATGCTAGGAAGTCTACTTGGCTGTCCAGAATGCAATTCTCAACTCCAATAGCTGACTGAGCTGTAGTGGACACCCTGGGGGCAAATAGAGAAAAAAAAATCATATGCAGTTCTTCCATCCACTGATGTCAGAATACATCAGTGCAAATGAACTGATGCAGCTGGCTAAAAAGATGCAGTCAACACACTACACGAAACATTTTATTCCTAAAAATAGACTGTGACATATGGATAATTAGTATAATAACATTTTAACTTGCAATTTTAATGGTTCATTGAAGCATACTCTACCAGTAGACACATTAGTCTGAACAGCTTTCGAGCCTGTTTCTTCGCTGTAGCAATGGTGCTGTACGCAAAATACAGCCATTTGATTTAGTTTCTGACTCTAAATACTCATCAACCCAGTTATTGGAAGGACTCACAAGACTCCCAAAATATCGGCAACTGTATTTCTATAAATTAAATTTTACCCATGTTTCATCAGACTGAATACTAATCAGGATGTGCCAACATTTTGTTTGAAAGCTTCTTTTTTACTTCACCATGTTTCCTGTGTGTGTTGGTGTGACCGCCTGCACTCGGCTTTGTGTGTTTGTGAAAACAGATACAGAGTAGAGTAACATCAGACTTTCTACTGACGTCAAAGACCCATCTCTTCCTTGCTGTCTTTTACTCCACAGACAGAAACACTAGCTCCTTAGCTTAAGATAAAACATAAATCATCCAGTAAAGCCAATTCCCTTCCTCTCTGACTCTCCCTCATTTACAATATTTCTGTCTCTCGCTCGCTCTCTCTCTCACGCACACACACACCACAACGTTCTGCTGATTTAATCAGTTTTCTTGATGGACAAACCCCAAAATAGCTGCACTCTCTCCTGCGGTTGCCTTCTCACTGTCTTTTTATCTCTCTCCTTATGTTCATCTCGTTTTTCTGCTGTGTTAACACACACTCACACAAACAAGCGATGCTCTTATTTTTTCCACTGATCCACCTAATTGTAATCCCAGATGACTTAGTGGTTTTGTGTGTCTTTACCACACCTGTCAGTTATACATCAGGGCATGCTGCTGCTCTATATTTGAATCTGTTTCTAATGTGATTTTGGGTATGACAGAAATTTGATGTGTGAAGAATGATTGGTGGTTCAATGTATTTTAATAATCGATAAATGTATGTAGGTTATTTATCAAACAAAAATATCAAACATTTGCTGGCTTAATATGTTTGTAATCAGAATATTTTTGGATGGATAACTGATAATAAAAAACAGTTTGTTACAGTTTACTTTAAGTCATTTTATTTAGCATTTATAAGCAATTTATGAACAAAAATGTTTATAATACACTCCTCCTCTGGTCACCCATAAATGTAATGAATGACAATGTAGTAAAACATAGTTGTGATATTATTAAACATGCCTTCACAGGAAAAGTTTTAATTATTGACAAATACTGTACCTTATTAAATATTACTAACTATATTATAGTATCCATCCAGCTGTCATGATTGTTAAGTCTGATATAAATCAGCCTCTTTATCTGTCGCCTCTCCTAACTTTTCTCATGTCCCTCTGTTTCTCCCCTAAGGGCCATATTACAACCCCAGACCAAGGCAGCGCATCCCCAGGGACTTAGCTATGTGCGTGACCCCCAGCGGACAGTTCTACTGCTCCATGTGCAACTGCGGGGCCGAACAGGAAACAGACTTCAGGCAACATCTGGAGAGCAAGCAGCACAAAGCTAAAGTATCCGAGTTAAGATACCGCAACGAGATGGAGAACCTGGGCTACAGCTAAGAGACACCAGAAGGGAGGAAGGAGGGTGGATGAGAGGGGAGATGAAGACTAGCAGACTAGGAAAGGGGACAGAATAGGGCGAAGAGACAGCACAAGACCAAAGTGCAGGGAAGCAAATACTTTTTTAGAGGCATTTTTAGTGAAGAGATTAGTCAGATGGCCTCAAGATCTTGTTGCAATCCATTTGATATATGGATCAAACATTTAAATCCTCATATTTGGCATATTGCTCCATCGTATGAAGCCTTTTTGATGGATTTATTTGATCTGGGTATTACCCATTTTCTGAAATTCAGTCAGTGGAAGCAATGCAGGATGTAACGTGTGCAAAACACAGGATCTGTGCTGTTTAGTGAAAGGTGGATATTAGCATACAACTTTAATTTTTTCCAAAATCCTAAGAAGATTTTAAAAGCAAAATAAAAACTCTAAGTCTGCTTTTTGTATTAAATTGCATTTTTGATCCATCACCTTTTATTACACTGTTTCTGAGCAACTATCATCCAATGATTTTAATGGAACAAATTATTACTCAGGATAGCTGTAAATACAAATGAACTGCTAGAAGATCTTGAGCTTTTTCAGGCTAAAAAGAGAGCATTAGACTGGTGTACATAGAGCGAACAGGAAAAGAGAGGAGACACAATAACACAAAAGTAGAAGATCATGCAGAGGGTTTGAGTATTGAGAGGGATCAGAAAGTTGTTCAAAAATTGGTGGTTGAAGTGTAAGGAACAGAGATATAGAGCCAAATACTTTTAGATCAGTACAAGTCTCATCCTAAGCAAAATAATCATCACTGAGTACAAAGTTTTAGCTTAAGACTTTTCAAATCTTGTCTGTGAAACAGCCATACATGTATTTTTACAGGCCCTGAATTAGGGACTTCAGGGCCACTTATAAAGCCACGCAGGACACAAAAGAGTGAATTCAACATCTTTATAACTTAATACAGATAATAAAATCCGAAGCACTATTTGCTGATCTGAAGACAAAGCACAACCACCATCATCTAGTAGAAACAGTGTTACATGAATCTGTTGTATCAGGCTAAAGGCTACACCCCTGGCTAGCCTTGTTTGTGCCTTTAGTGCGAATTACGCTAAAGAGTAAGCTTTGGCTAGCCATTTTGGCAATGTAGTGGAAACCAATCTAATGATTGGGATTTTCTATATTCTGTGTCATCTCTCTTCCTGTAGTAAATCCACACAAATGTTATGTAAATAATATCCTCAAATTACATTATAGATGTAAATATAGAGTAATATACACAAATACTATTGATTCTTTGGTTAATGTTAGCCTATCGTATAATGTAAATATTCATAATCTATTTAATGATTATCAGGAATCTTGTACAAAGTGTGCACTGACTGAATGTCTACCTATCAGCACTGTATGTTTGTGTGTGGATTTTACTGTTAAAGCCCTCCATACCACTGTGGGTGGTTTGTTTGTCCATTGGTAGAGTAACAGTGTGTAGTTAAAAGCTGCTAGTTTCATCATTTTGACTGTTCAGAAGGACCGCATGCCAGGAGTGGTTGTCTCTGTAAACTTCCTTTTGAGGCAGACTGAATCTCTGCCCTGACAGCCAGCCAAGCAGGCATTGTGAGGCGAAAATGTGCAAACACGTCGGAAATGTATTGTGATGCGTGCAAGCAGGAAGCATTTAACTCCAAACTTCTAATTAGATGGCAAATTGCAAATGAAAGTGTGCAGACCTTGTGAAGGTTTCTGGTTGTAAGACATATCATTCAATTCTCCCACTCAATCTTGAATCCCAAAGGGGGACGTAACCAGGTTTTCCTGCAGTGTGAAACGGCTGCAGTAGGAGTGACATGGTTTTTTATCTGGATTCGCAGACAAATTAGATTTTTGTTTTGTTTTTTTTTGTTTTTTTTACCCCATATGACCCAGGTCCAGCTGTTTTTCAGTGTTTATCTCATCTTGAAAAGATCAGTTATGTAATTGGTATCAAATTAGATTTTGTGTTTATGTGATTTTCTGTTCCTGTGCCCGGGTGTCTTGGCGCTGAGCTGAACACAGTGCAGTCACAAGGCATTTGGAGTTCTACAGTTATACTTTAAAATGACTAAAAGAGTGTACTGTGCCTTTAATGTTCGCTGTGATCAATGGTGCATCACAGAAGACATTGAGAGGGTAAAAAAAAAATCAACCTATTTATTGTGTGAAACTCAAACTCTTGCTACTCAAATTCTTTGGTCCTTTTTCCACATCCAAATATTTTATGTAGCAGTAAAAATGGTTTTGCAGATAGATTCAGAGATGCTGACATTTTTCACCTTTTCAGTTCACAAGGATTTAATTGATTTACTTTTCTGAGCATGCAGACTTTGGTCTTCATACTATCTTAATACACTCATTTGCACTTATTTGTTATATAGTATGAATGATTCCCTTTTTTCCCGTGTGTTTTCGCTTATTTTCCACTGTGTATCCAGTTCTATTTGACTTTAAATTTGCTTTCCCAGCTTTGCCTACATTAAATCGGTGCACACACAGATGCACACACACACACACACACACTCAAATGTAATTCAATCAGTCAAAGGCCAGATCAGGTCACATAATTACATGTGTTGTAAAGTGAAATGAAAGCAATATCCTGGCCTTCTCTCTGGTTTGGCATAGTTAGCTGTGGGAAGAGGCAGCTGTTCACATCTTACACTTGTCTCTAGAGCACAAACACACACCTGATCGCACACATGAGGACACTCAGGAGAATAGCACTGTGAAGACAAGGTACTGTGGTGTTTAGAGATTTGAATACGGGGGAGAGAGAGGGAGAGAGAGAGAGAGACAAACAGAGTAAATAAAATGGGACGCAGGTTCAGTATAGGCGACTGTGCTGTACAGTTTAATCAAAACGGACAAAGCAAAGCTGATGAAAGCAGAGCTGTGGGTGCAACACAGCTAGTTTATGAATTCTTTACTTTAGATGGCATTGCTATCTGTTATTAGCATTTCTCCCCTCCTCCTTGAAATAACATGCTTTGTCTTACATAGGTAACATAACCTTTTGTTATGTTTACAGGCTCCTGGATTCAAAACTAGAATTACACTCAGATACAGCTACTGCATAGACACTTTCATCAAATGAAATAATACACAGTAAAGGAATGAAGCACATGAGTAGATTAGAGGGAAATAACAGACTCCTAACAGGCATCATCCAAAAAAGTCTATAAACCTGCTTTTTTTCACTGTGCAGTCATTTTTGGACCCTCTAAACCAGTGGTTCACACTCTGTTTGGCTTCTGATCCATTAAAATGAGGCAACATCTCATTGCCATGTTTAGTATGATGTTGCCTGATGGACTGAACTCAATAGGAACCTTATAAGTTAATTAGAGGCCCAGAAAAGGTGAAAAGTATCCTGGATTTAAAAAGGAAAAAGCAACAAATTTAGAGACGTTTTTTTTTCTTAGCTCTGAAATAATCTTGTCCCAGGTTGGAAAGCATTGTTCTAACCCAGATAACACAACCATCATAGCAGATTGTGGTTGTAGACTGGTTTTGTTTCTGGGAACACTGGTTGTCACCATGTGAGTCAGAACACCGCAGGAGGCCATAAGATGACTTACACAACATTAAATTTACATGTATTTTTAAAGATGTACTGAAAGGTTGAACCAAAGACTCTTTCCTGCTTTGAATGAGCTTGAAAGGAACACTGCAAGAAATATCACTCTATCCCGAGTGAAAAAGGACTTTCTATCTAATTGTTTCTATTCACAGTTTTTCTTATTTGGGAAGCTGATGTGTAATAAATAGATTGATATCTACAACCTTATAAACAAGATAATTTGATTAATTTGACTTGATTCAAGAAAATGTGGTAATGGGATTGTCTGTAATGATGTAACACAATTTGTAGTCAATGATCTAAAACATATCAAATATCTGGTAAACTGCTTGTTAAGTTGGTTTTTTTAAGTGATACTTTTGGATTGACTTTGTTGCAGTGAAATACTATTCTGCATCTGACGATCTTCAGTTGTTACACTAATGTTTTAAGCAGTCAAAAGCCAACCAGATCATGAGACACTGTGGTAAATAAAGGCATCTTCATGACCTTGTCGTCATTAACCGGCTTAATATGTCATCAAAGAGCACTTTTGCTCTGCTATAAAATGGATTTGATCACATTAATGTTGATAAAAAGGGTTGTTTAGTTGTTGTTTAGTCTGGTAACATGTTGAAATAGTTTAAATACCTGGGCTACCGATTCTGTTTCTGTGTTTATTTGTTAGAGAATATGACGGTCGATAGCTATAGTATACTGATAATTATTGCTTTCACTGTTTTTAACCAACGCTGTTAACTGAACACTGATGTGTTTCAGCACCATAAAGTTATAAGTTGAACTCGCTTCAGTGCTTTGTTGTAAATGACAGAGATGTTTTACATATTGCACTGTATAAATTGTACCCGGTTTATTTTGTGCATGTCATACTTAATATCTGTTGAAATGTTTCTACTGTAGAGAGAAAATATGACAGTGAAGATGCTGTTCACGAATGTTTTTTATGAGGTTGGAAATGATTATAATTTGCTGTGCTGTATCTATGAAGAGGCATCGGAAAGAATCATTATTTTGCACTGAGTATTAAAAAAGAGACACTGGTGTTTATAATGACAATTATGTTACCATATGATGTTTAGTTTAAGTGAAGACTTTGCTACCATTGTCATTATTTGCCTCAATAATAATAATGTTTATCCTAATGTTTACAAGGTGAGAAGTTGAAGCTGTTATGGATGTGTATCATATTTGTAACTGTGTGTTTGTCCATGTGTTGCACTGTTGGACTAATCAGACCAGGGTAGATGGGCAATACTGCGAGGTCAGGTAGGAACCTGTGCTAATATGTCTGACACAGAATCACTGCAATGAAGTCAGACACTACTGTTCTCATTTTGACTAAACTAAAAGGAGTTTGGTGCTTTTTTTAAATCATTGCAGTGATTGGACTGTAGCTGTCATTACAGAGTAACTTAAAAACCAGGCTGTAAAGTTCAGTTTTACTACCCTCTGTGGTTGAAAGCTTTAAGTCTGTTTCACTTCTAATTTGTGTGCAGACAGAAGTGTGCTTTATTGCACCTATAGCTACACAGTGATGCCATGGTGCGCTGACACTGGAGAAACTTGTACATCACTGCAGCAGAGTGAGGAGTTTAACCACTGTAGGTCAGTAAAAAACAAGATTTTCAGCTGCTGATAAGAGGAGTGTTCAAGGACACAAGTTTAATTTCTACTAAATATGTGATTGGCACAAACAAATGGACCAACAGTCGCTAATAGTTGGGTGCTTATATTATCTATTTATTTCTGGACGAAGTTGAATCTAAATCATTGAAGTTGGAGTTCTGGTTGAAGACAAAAGACGTCTTAAGTATGAGGAATAGTGTTCCCCATTGTGTTGTGTGTTTCTGTATTGAAGCAAACATCTTCTGTGAGGCTTAAAACCTCAACCCAATCTTACCGTTACTCCAACCAGTGTTTCTACATTGATTAAAATGAACTAAGCCCTAACCCCAGAGAATGGAGAATCAGTTTGACAGAGAAACAAACTCTGGCCTGTATTATTTTATCCCTGTGAGGTGACCATGACCACCAGAACGGCGGGACCACCCAAAATGAGGACACATTGAGTCACTATCATGTTCTCAACAATTAGAACTGAACAAAGCTTTTGGATTAAAAGCAAAATGTCTACAATCAGGTCCAGTGATTTGGATTTATCAGGGACGAAATGTCTTGCTTTGAGGGGTTTTTATAGCAGGATTTGTAGTAGCATGAAGGAATTTTGGTAAATATGCTAACCTGGCATTTGTGGAAATATGTTCTCTTGCAGACTTTACTCAGTCTGCTACCACCACAACCCGGCCCCAGATAAGCTCCAATGCTGAAAAGCAAAAAACTGATAAATGGATGCCTTTGTGCCAAAAATAGAATGATTAGATTGATACCACTCTCATGTCTGTCAGTTGAATGGAGTATGGTGCTGAAGCCAGGCACAAATCAGCTTAGCTTAGCATAAAGAGTAGAAGCAGAGGGAAACCACTAACCTACTATAGCTCTGTCTAAATGTTCAAAACAACACCCAATAGCACCTTTTGTATTAAGTTTGTTTGTGGTAACTCTTTGTAAAAAAATCAATTGTCATTTTTTATTATCTTTTGCTGGGAGGTGTATTTTTGAACTTTAGGAAAAAACTAGGCCAGATGTTTCCCTCTACACCAAGATAATCACCTCCTGGCTCTAACTCCACATTTAATGCATAAACATGAGAGAGGTTTTGATCACCAGTCTTGGCAAGAAAGCCAATAAGCTTAATTTCCCAAAATGTCAAACGTACTGTACATGCCTCTGAGCTGCAGCTACTTTGGTTCCTGATGTTGTTACTCAATAACAATTTATACAGTAGGTTCTGCCTGCCTCACATAAAAGCCCATTTATCCTGGTTTACAGACTGAGTCAGTGTTGTACGCTGACAAAATTCAGGACCCCCCACCTCCACCGACTGCCAGGGGCCACAAACCTCCTAGCAGCGCCCCTGCAGTACAGTATGTACTCCTGTACACTCTGTGAAGACCTCAGCACACTTTCAGTGCCTCTGAACAATGTTGCCAATGTACCACTGACTGACTGACTGAATGGATGACTGATATTCTGATTTCTGAGGCCGTGTGTGTGTTTTCTGACAGATGAATAAACGTGCAGATGATATTAATAACTGAACTGAGTTGATGATTCTTACAACAAATGTGTGTCTCGTGTTCTCCCACCACAACTCGGCTCATACCGCTCCGGGGGAAATAACCATTCTGTTAGCTGATGAGGTAATTGGCTCACAGGGAGAACACGCTCTCCATAGCCTAGTTTCCACTGCACTGATACCCAAGCTTTACTCATTATTGCTGATATTACTTCTGCCAAGAAGGCTGCTTTTTTCGCCTCTGGTAGTGTGTTTGTTGGTCTATAAGCAGGATATCTCACAAACCTTATGAACAGATTGTCTGAAATGTGGTGTGCTGGCCTCAGGTCTAACTTATTAAATTTCACTTGTTTTAAAAAAAAAAAAAAAATTAACCATAACAATGAAACCAGCTGCTCGAATTGGTCAAATATTTACTGGGATGGAGTGCTGGCACATTCAGTTTCTTCAGTACTTTTACTTATTACTCACTACCACTTTCTAATAAATGTAGACATCAATCGTGTAATTAGTGTCATGTGTTAAAACAAACAACCAGAGGAGGCAATAATGTGCAGCTGTTATTTTTGGTACAATATGTGATCTGGTTCAGTTGAAATATTGCTGGGTAAGAGCTTCTGTTCATGAAGCTCTGTTATCAGGGGTAAATCCTTTTGATAATTTCATATCACAAATAAGTATTTTGTGCCCTCAAATTAAGAAGACTTCCATCACAATTCCCTTTATCCATGCAACACCAGCTCAAAATGTTCTCATCACTTTGATCCAGCGAGACTCACAAAGCATTTGCTTCAAACAGGCAATTCAAGTAGATGATTGACAGCTCTCTCCTTCACTGAGACAACATGAACCTTTCCTATAAAGCTGACTGGAAACACATCACTCTGGGCTATCATTGGTGTTTGGTTCAGATTTTTGTGTTAACAGTTGCTCTGGACACATAAAATCAGTATCTCAACCAATTTGAGGTCAGAAATCTGAAATCTGAATGCTTTATTTTATTTCTATAACACCTAGTTCATATAATTATTACATTGTGGAGAAACATCACCATTGAGACACTTGCTAATAGGCCTATTAACAGTAGTTACACCTGTATGTTTCTTACAATGACAAAAAAATGTATCTGTTGCAGTGACAACTACATGATCAGGCTCAGTCGATGCACCATCAGTGTTAACCAGAGTCAAATCTTGCAGTGAACCTTGCAAGAAGTCAACTAGATTATATAAAAACCACTGCCACCGTACTGCCTTCTGTAAGTTTATTCGTGTTGCACTTTTGGCCATGCTCCAATGAATGATCTCACTGCAGGTGTTTTGCCTTTGACAGATGATAGATTGGTCTGCCCCATGTGGTTCATTGTGGCTTAACATAAAAGACCTTTCAAGTTTAAACCAGATACTTTGGCAGTCCTTACATGGCACTGAGTATTACTGCCAGTCTGTCTTTGGTGCAACTTTAAAAGCTTTTGCTACATTTTTGACAATTATGCAAAAAGCTCCCCAATACAATGTGAATTTAGGATTTCTGCATTCTGTTCTTAATCCCACTTAAACTTTTGGCTTAATGACACTTTGTTTTTTCTAGGCATTGTATAGCTGCTGGGCTTTATTCCTTTATGTTAATCTTTCATTTGTATTTTATATCTCATATGCAGTTCCAAAGAAGCTTGACAACCACACACACATGCCCAGTCCTCCAGGCCCTGAAAGAGGACTGAAGGTCATTACAGAAAACAGTTGTTTAGACTTTTTACGAGGAAGTGATGACCCCTGTGTGGAAACTGGATTTTTCCTGGAAGATACACACACAAACACACACAGACAGCGAGAGAGACAGAGAGAGAGAGACAGAGAGAGAGCCAGTATTTCTTGGCTTCATATGAGAGACAGCTGTAGATTTCCGATCATGTCTCGGACAGCCTGGGGACGTGCAACAGTGGTCTTTGTTCCACTGTTATGACAGACGAGTGCAGGAAGGGAGGGAGACATTTTAAAAACAGGAAGTCAATCAGTGAGTAGTAAATGCAAAATGGAAAATAACCACCTGCAGAGTGCCCATTGAAGGGAATGAAAATGTCTATATATGATGCAGTACTGTGCATTTCTGAAGAGCAGGAGCTGAATAGGTTAAAGTACAGGGAGGAGAGGCCAGAAGATTTCCCAGAAGTCTTTAAAACCGAGGACTGTGACTGTGTCTAAAAATAATCTGCATTTTTACCTCTGTGCTCAAAAGTTACTGTGACGCTGAAGGACTTAGATGAGATCTGTTGGTTAAAAAAATCACAAAGAAAACGAGCATCAAATAGACATTCACTTTGTTTAATGTCCCATTTTGGAATCTATTGAAAATGTTTCGGTTTTACAATATTAATTAAACATTTTATAATATGACTGCAGAAAAAATATTGCATTTCAGTAAAGAAAATAATTCGCAACTGGGAGATAAAAATTGAAGTTGAAACAGTTTAAAAAGTGATTCCCTGGATATCCTAACCGTACCTGAGGAGGAAGTATGCATGACTTAGGTAGGAATGGTTTGACTGTGTTCAAAAAGGCACACAGGAACATTTCTTTTTAAAGATTATTAATCTTTATACTCATAACTGTGAATACATATGCCATGCCAGATAACTGCTTAGAGTAAGGTATATTAATAATAATAATTAACTGGTTATTAAATACTGATTAATAGTGAGACAAAATTGATCTCTAGTGAGTGAAGCAGCTGCAGCCAGAGTTAAGGCTCTTGGCATTCTTGTTATTTGGCTCCATCTAGTGGTCATTACACAGTTTGACAGATTGTGTGATTTAGTGAATGACTAAGGCTTCAGTAGAAATTACTAACTTAAAACAGGTTGAATTTTAAAATGAAATGAAATTTAAATGAATAGATTTAATCTTCTTTGGGATTATTACTATTTGGAAAAACTTTTTATTTAAAAAAAAATATTTGTATTTAAAAAATATCTGCATTTATGTGGTCTGTCATCTGTCAAAAGTGCACTTAGAAATAAAAACATCTGCATGTGGATGCTTCCATCAAATGCAACACTAATGCACCAAGAGCAGAGTGACATTTGGTGACTGCAGAGCCATTGGCAACAAAAGAGGTAGTAATTTGTTTATTGCAAATAATAATTTATTTATTGCGAAGTAATATGTTTACTTGCAATAAACAACTGTAACAAATGTGGAAAAAAGTGTAACAAATATTATAGCAGTTGAAGAACTAGGTTGGGTACTGCTATGCTGTGCAGTCCCTAAAGTGATTGCTACCTGGTCCCACTTTAGCCAGACAGCCCCAGCAGAACAGCCGATTACACTGAGAACAAATCATTCTGTTACATCCTTGGTCTTTCTGCAACACAAAACACCATGCAGTATGTATAAGCAAATCAGACACATTTAAAATACAACACAGAAAAAAAGCATGCCACATTTGAGAAACATTCGTAAATTTCTTATAGTGCAATAAATGTAAATGCATACCTGTATCCTGCAGAAGCAGTAAGGACAGTTCTTGCTATTCAAAACCAACCAATTTTCAGTCAGACACCCCTCCACAGTGACGTTCAAGGTGTTACTGCCGTACCTGCTCTCCAGCAGGTGCTTCCTCTGCTTGCTGCCACTGACGTAGTCATCCCACAGAGCCATCAAACCCTCTGAGACACACATAGCAACACAACACTGCTTCATGGAGACACACAAACTAATCAACCAATCCAGAAATGGGGCAGTAAGCAAGTAAACCATTTCAATAGTATACATGTTGAGATTTAAGTTTAATGAGATTTTATGATTCTAAATAAAAAAAACATAAGCATAATAAGCACACACACACACACACACACACACACACACACACACATCCTTGTGTACCTTTAGACTGTGGGAGGTCTACAAGAGCTTTAAGTGAATCTTTTACTGTCTGTTTCTTCTTTTTACAGCAGACACCTGTTCCATCGTAGGTCTTTTTGCAGGTGACACAGAAAACGAAGTTACATACAGAGCAAATTGCCACATTGCTGCCCTTCTCCAGAATGACAGCAGATCCACAAGTGCGCCGTGGACAGTACACCACATCTGAGATAAGGGGAGAAGAAAAATCTGTGAGTTTTGCCATTAATATGGAAGCACTAAGGATGTTTTTATGTTCCTAGTTTGCTAATTGTGTCTTACTTTCACAGTTGAATCTATATCAGATATATATATATAATATATATATATATATATATATATCAGATGAAAACCAAAATGAAATGAAACAAAAAACTATCTTTAATACACTATTATGAAGTGACCAATATAAAATTCAGTTCAATTCTTTGGCTTTCTGAGACAAATGACTTTACTCTTAATTATTACCAGATCGCTGATCATTTTAAAGTACAAATGTTTTGACAGAATATAAGAGAATCACACCTGGCATACTGTCCAGAGTGGACTGTAACAGGAGACGGTCATAGCGGCTGAACAGCTCCTCCCCTACAATACTTTTTATCTTCCAAAGAGGGAAAAATAAAGAATAGAAAAGGACAGAAATATGCAAAAAAGCAAGTCTGTTAGATAAATCAGTCACTAAATCCAGTTTCAGATGCTTCTTTTGACAATTAATAGCATTTTTTTGGTGATGGAAAAATATAATGTTTCTGGATATTCAGCCCAGCTTGTACAGTACCTCTGCAGGTGCCGGGGTGGCAGTGCAGTCCGCCTGAGGACAGGTGACACCCTGGACGTTCCCTTCTTTTATCTGGACCTCACAGAAATTGGCAAGACAAGCCTTACAGAAGACATGACTGCACTCCATTAACTGCACACACTGCGAACCGGGCCAGCCCATAAAACACACACCACAGTCAAAAAACGTGCTGGCAAACACTTTCTGCTTCTGGGCTGCATCGTAGATCAAGAGCTGAGACTGGAGAGCTTGTGCTGGAGTGAGGGAGAGACTAGAGGGGGATTGGGCTTTGTTTGGAGGGGGTTCTGTGAGATGAGCTTCTCTTGCTTCTGAGAACAGATCGTTGTGGTGTTCATCCCTAAACTCCAGGGTTTGGAAGATATGTCCAGGCTTGCAAACATCTGAGGGTTGTGCAAATTGGTCAAAATCATTAGAAGTATTTTGGACCTTGGTCTGTAAAGGAAGAGTGTTTTGATTATCCCTGTTTGGCTCTGAGTTTACATCATTCTGGCTGAGTTTGCTGTGGCTCAAGGTAATATTATCTTGGTCATTTTTGCAGGAATCTGATGCCACAGCTCCCTGAGAGTCAGCATTACCCGGGTCTGCTTCAGAGGATGGTGCAGAAACATTACAGCTTTGTGTATCCAGGCTAGAGTTCAGGGTGTTGTGCTCATCAGAGGGGAGCTCCAGACGAGAATCAATATCCAGGAATCTGAGAGCATCCTCTCTTAGAAACTGTACCCAGGAGAAGAGCACCACAGCGCCTCCACTGGTCTGGTAGAGATCGATTAGATGAGCAGTCAGTGCAGACAGCTGGAGGGAGAAATGAAGAAAGAGACTGCTGGTGTAATCTTTATGGAACATCGGCAATCCAAAATACTCTTTCACACCCACAGTTTTTCATCGACTCAAATGGCTTTTACAGATTACCTGTGTGTGAGTCAGCCAACTGCAGGTGAGCGTGAAGGAGGGAGGGGAGGAGGAAGGATAGTTCTCTGGGAGCTCAAAGGTCAGAATCAGAGGTGGGAGGAATGATATCTCATACTGCCTCAACGTTTCACCTTAGGAAAATAAGATATTCCTTTTTTTAGTCCCACAATGGGGATATCTACACATACGCAACATAAACAAAGTACATCACACCACACATAAATGAACATTAATCAATATTGTGAATTGTGGCTAGACAGTCTTTCATTTTGTTTTAAAAAATAATTATAAAATGATAAAAAAGACTATTTACAAATATACAGTACTGCTACTACTACATGAAAACCCAAACATACCAGCATTTTTCTTATTTATAGTTATATAGGTCTGTTTAGCTTTTCCAAGTAATACAGCTTTAGAAAAGAAAAGTCTTGATTTCAAATAATTATTGAGGTGATTAACTTATTTTCACATTACAGCTTTTATTGATGGCCTTACTCCAAAACCTATGTAGATTCATTTAGATTAAAAGACAAAACAACAGCTAACTACGAATCAAGCTTACAGGTCACATGCCAAGGATGTTTATAACCCACACTTGTGTAGAAGATATGTCAACATGCAACAAATAAATGGTCTAATTGACATATTTACCCTCTCTCAGAGACACCGTGAAAGCTGAAGGCAGCTCTACGGACACTCGGATTTCTCCGGCACACTTCGACTCATTCCGGAAGAACTCCTCCGGATCAAAAATACTCTGGAGAGCCAGCATTTCTTCTTCCTGCTCTTCCAAGTCCGCAGTCATCCCTCACATAGAAGCTGCTTGTTGCAAGTAAAATGTCTGATTTAGATTAGTTTCCTTAAAGTCGACCTCTCGAATTTAGATACTTTAGTCACTTTGTGGCTTTAAAATAACCTATTGGTTCATATCCTCGCTGTTCAGTGAGGCTGTAATTAGTCCAGGAGTGGCCTGCCCACTGTTGACTCATCTGTGTGTGATGACGATGCAAGACGTAATATACATCAGCAACCAGCCAGCAGTGCTGCCGTCATGGAAAACAGGCCAAACTACCTTATGTTGATCAGGTCATATAATATAGGTGGAGTCAGCCTAGAAAGAAGTTAGATGTAATACCTGAGAGTAGTTTAGGATATCAAACACCTTTATTAGTTTATTAGTCCTTTAGTAGTAGGGAAAAGTAACAAAGTAGTCTACAACTATGAGGTACTTGTACTTTGCATGAGTATTTCCATTTTCTGCTACTTCAAATACTTCCACTCCACTACATTTGAGAGGGAAATGATTTACTTTTTACTCCACTACATTCATTCATTCATTCATTCAGAGGTGGCAAAAGTAGGCTGCTCACATTCAGTACTTAAGTAGTAGATACAGGTACTTGTGTAAAGAAAACTGTGGTAAAAGAAGAAGTTTGATTAAACTAATTTCACATTTTTTTAAAGTAAGAATGTAGGCTACAGGCTCTGAAATGTACTACGTATGTACAAAAGTAAAAATGAATTTTTAATGTGTTTCAGCCTGTGGACCCAGATGGTGAAACACACTGATCTCATTATAAAGTTGTTATTTTTGCAGCTTTGACCTCTTTCAACATAACTTCATTTGCATATCATTCAGTAATTCAGTAGGTGAGCCACAACAAAACATCAGTAGTCTAATCTCTTTAAAAAAAAAAAAAACGCCACTTTTTGGTTTTTTTGTATAGTACAGTACTACAGACCATTGTTTGTCCAGAGGGTGGTGCTACAGGAAAGGTTATGGGTGGTGTCATAAATTAGCATAAGGTTTACTGGAAGGATGAAACTGTCCCCACTATTTAACATTTATAAGCACTATAGAAACATTTAATAAATGCTTTATAGCACACTATAAGGCTTGCTAGTTGCTCCATCTCACCTTTACTGTCTGATTTATTTACACCATGTTTTACTTTGTTCTATAGAAATGTAGATGCTCAAGCGTAGAGCTGTGCATTTTTTTAAACTTGTATCAAAGTATGCAATAACAACATCAATAGTTTGTACATTTTAAGTGTCTTTTTATGATTGTATTCACATATATTTTAATAAAATAATGAACATCACTGCAGTACTATTTGTAGACTGTTGTGTTTCTAAATGATCATAGCTGATAATGAAGGTACAGCAGTATGTTGGGGAGTGAGAAAGGACAGAAATTGTGTCGTTTTTTCTTTCTTTCCTCATGTCAAAAGGTGATTATTTCAATCAAATACTAACCCTTAATTTTGATTTTAGGTGATTTTTATTTATAGAAAACTGAAGCAGAATTATTTTGTAATTTATTACATACAAAAATGTAAATGTAAATGGGAAATTCCTAAAAACTGGACAATGGTGGTCTCAATCTCCAATTTGGAAAATACTGAATTACTATGTAGTATATTAAAACATCTTTAGGTTATTGTGATGTTCAAAATGTTCCATTATTCTTTAGTATCATTGAGGTGTTGATCCCAAACTTTATTGATAGTTATTTTTATGTTGCATTGGATTGCATTATTATAAACTGTTAATGATATTTAGTTCCTCATATATCCAATATAAAATGAAAGCACTCAAAATAAATTGTCATAGGACACTGGACAAACACAGTCTAATAAAACTAAAACTAAATACCAGCACCTTACTTACAGGCTGTAACATATACTGAGTGTAAATGGTTGCCAACATCAAAGAAAGGATGCAGGCCTTTACCTGAACCCCTGTGAGTCTGACTCTGACTTCTCCTGCAGTGTCACTTTACTCCAGCTGGTTGGTGGAGATGGTCGTCTAGAGGTATGTCACCAGCCGTGCACTGACTGCTTACAGCTTGGTGTTGGTTTCAGTTCATTTAGGTTAATATTATTGCCTTTTAAAAATAAACAAAATATGTCAGAAATAGGTGCTGTTATCCATCATTGTCTTAACATCTTTTCTGTGTTTGTGTTTCCTTCTTTGCCCCAGCGTCTGAAAATATACCTGTATGTTCAGATTTAAATATTCTTAGTTGTTAATCAGAGACTAAATATGGAAAATTGCACTGTAATAAGAGTGATAAATCCTAATGGAAAAATGATTAAATATGCATTTATTTCAATCAAAAAGCAGCCTAATATACATGTTTAAAATGTATCAGCTTTACTGTGCTGCAACAGTCACAACAGTCCCACATTATGACCTCACATTTATTTTATGGTTTGGGGAGAAGCCAGTTTCTTATCACTGGGAGAAAATTGAAAGTAGGTGTAAAATATGTGTTGTTGTTTTTCAAAAAGCCAGACTTTATTACATGATTGATTTATTGAGGAAGCAAAGACAAAACTACCCTCTCATTGACCTTTTAATTATGTTTTCATTAAGTATTTGCTTACCTCACAATCTAAAAGGCCTCACAATATCTGATCATGTGGTTAATGTTTGAGCAGGTAGAGATTATGTTTATGTTTTTTTGCTGACTACACCTTCCATGACTTGTTTTATATTTGTGTGCTTTTACTGTTGTTTTCCAGATAACATGCTCCATGTGTTATCTACCTGCACGTGAGTTTGATCAAAGAAAATCTGGTAATGACTGACCAGGGTAAAACACTATATATGGCTGGGATTAACACAGAAACTACAAAGTTTAGATACACAGACTGACAGTCACAGAATGGAGATGACTATGTTTATTCCACTGCTGCTGCTGATCTGCTCTTTCTCCACGGCTCAGCTTCAAGAGGAGCCTGACAATGAAATTATTCCACATGGAAAACAGACTGAATCCAGGGGAGGAGAACCAGGAAATGCCTCTGATCACCAACCAGCCTGTCCACAAGACATTCATGCTGTGCTGAGAGAGATGACTGCCTTGTTGACTGAACAGAGGGTGGAGATCAGGCAGCTACAGAGAGATAATGAAGGTACAGTAGTATGTCAGGGAGTTAGGGATGAGATAGAAATATAGTTTGTTGAGAATATGTCTCATCATACATTTTCATTCCTTTTTTATTTTAGCACAGGCAGCAAAGCTGGAGGGGCAGAAGACTGTGGTGGACAACTTGAAGCAGGAGATGAGTCACTTACAGAGAGATAATGAAGGTACAGTCGTACATCAAGAAGTGAGAGACAAGACAGAAATATAGTTTGCATGAAATATGTCTAATCATACATCTTTCTTCAATTCCATTTTTTCAGCACAAAAGACTGAGGCAAACAACTTGAAGCAGGAGATCAGTCACTTACAGAGAGATAATGAAGGTACAGTAGTATGTCAGGGAGTTAGGGATGAGATAGAAATATTGTTTGCATAGAAAATGTCAAGTCATGCATCTTTCTTCAATTCTATTGTTTCAGCACAAATGACTGAAGTGGACAACTTGAAGCAGGAGATGATTCACTTACAGAGAGATAATGAAGGTACAGTAGGGGTTTTGTGGAGTGAAGCAGAAGACATTCCTGCTTAAAATTACTCAGATACATTTTAATTTAGTGATAACTATTGATCCTTCAGGAACTGATGTTAAGTCATCATGGTACTAGAAATATAGTATATATTGAACAATAACTATAATTTAAAATTACAAATGAGAAACAATGAGGTCAATGAAAGCTAGTTTTCCTAAATGTATTTACAAAGGATTAAAATGAATAACTGGATTTCTCTGGACAATATTTTATTTGAAAATATTCAGATTTCAGTGGATAAAACAAAGCTTAATGGAAACAGTGATAATGAGCTACTTTTTTTCAGCACATACAGCTGAACTGATCACAATTCAAGCCAGGACAAATGTGACAGAAAACGAGGTGGAGACTCTGAAGAGAGATGGAGAAGGTAAGACTCAAAACTAATTTATATGAAGAGTTTCATTGTTATCATAATTACATTATTCAAAATATAATATTATAATACCTAGAATAAAGGTTTTAAAAGTGTATTAATAATTATAAACCATATAACAGTAATATCAGCCAGTGTTAAAACATGTTTCTCTCACTCTCAGCCAAACAGGTGGCTTTCTCTGCCTCTCTGTTGGCTTCAGGTGATGGATATGTCGGACCGATTAACGCACACACTCTTCTAGTCTTCAGACACGTCATCACAAACATTGGAAACGCCTACAACCCAAACACAGGTACTTGAATTCACATATATTAACAATTTGACTTTTTATTACAACAGTTGATTCTCCATTCATATCAAATGACAAAAAATGTCCCACAGGGTTTTTCATTGCACCAGTGAGAGGAGCCTACCACTTCGAGCTCTACATAGGTGGAAGGGGACAAAATTCATATGCTTCAGCTGCTTGGTTGGCCAAGAATGGAGAACATATTTGTATGGCATATGAACATCAAACTAATGGTTATGGGACTTCTGCCAATGGTGCCACACTGCTTCTAGAGGTTGGAGATGTTGTGTTTTTGCATCAGCAACAAAACACAAGGATACATGACAATCATAATCACCACAGCACCTTCAGTGGTCATCTGCTTTTCACCATGTAAGAAAGAAACAGTCCTTTTTCTTCACACACTGTAGCAGTGTACCAGTCTTTGTTGATAGAAACTGTTTAATGAGAAGAGGTTTGTGCATTTTACATCAGTTTCTGGAGAAAATTGTGATACTGATCAAAAATCCTGTGTTTCACAATGTGAATAAATAATAGAAAAATATTGTATCTTCAGCTGGATTCACATCAGTGACACCACTGTTATTCCTCTTTGTTCTTTGCTCCATCTCACCTTTACTGTCTGATTTATTTACACCATGTTTTACTGTAGATGCTCATTTTGATGTGAAAGAAAAATCCCTCTGTACCTTTTCAAAGCGTGTAGCTGTGTATTCTTTTTTATTTGTAAATATCTAAGTATGCAATAATAACATCAATAGTTTGTACATTTTAAGTGTCTTTTTTATGATTGTATTCTCTTATATTTTAATAAAATAATAAACATCACTGCAGTACTATTTGTAGACTGTTGTGTTTCTAAGTGATAATAGCTGGCAGTAGGAAGTGATAGATTGGCCAAAAGTATGTTTATGGTTGAACAAAGGTTAGACTCACCACCTAAACACAAACTGTACTTTATATTGTGAGTGTAAATAAATATAATCTGACTTAAACTGACTGTGTTTTACTTGTTCATGAGATTATAATACGTTTAATACAGTGTTCTGTGTTGTGTGTGTGTGTGTGTGTGTGTGTGTTTGTGTGCCCTGTGTCTTTTTGTTTTGATTTTTACATGCAGATAGGAGTCCCACATTATGACCTAACATTTATTTTATGGTTTGAGGAGAAGCCAGTTTCTTGTCAGTGAGGGAAAATTGAAAGTAGGTGTAACATACGTGTTGTTGTTTTTCAAAAAGCCAGACTTTATTACATGATTGATTTATTGAGGAAGCAAAGACAAAGTTACCCTCTCATTGACCTTTTAATTGTGGTTTCATCAAGTATTTGCTTACCACAGCCGATTCACAATCTGAGAGGTTTCACAATATCTGACCATGTTAATGTTTGAGCAGGTAGATGTGATGTTTTTTTGCTGACTACTCCTTCCATGACTTGTTTATTAAAGTATATTCAATGTTTACAAACTTAACTTTTTCTTATGATGACATAAAAATAACTTTATCTGACTATGTCATGAATGTATGAACCACTAAAGTTACTGATAGATCATGTATCTTGTTTAATATGTGTGTTGTGTTTTTATTGTTGTTTTCCAGATAACGTGCTCCATGTGTTATCTACCTGCACGTGAGTTTGATCAAAGAAAATCTGGTAATGACTGACCAGGGTAAAACACTATATAAGGCTGGGATTAACACAGAAACTACAAAGTTTAGATACACAGACTGACAGTCACAGAATGGAGACGACTATGTTTATTCCACTGCTGCTGCTGATCTGCTCTTTCTCCACAGCTCAGCTTCAAGAGGAGCCTGACAATGAAATTATTCCACAAGGAAAACAGACTGAATCCAGGGGAGGAGAACCAGCAAATGCCTCTGATCACCAACCAGCCTGTCCACAAGACATTCATGCTGTGCTGAGAGAGATGACTGCCTTGTTGGCTGAACAGAGGGTGGAGATCAGGCAGCTACAGAAAGATAATGAAGGTACAGTAGTATGTCAGGAAATGAAGGACAAGACAGAAATATTGTTTGCATAGAATATGTCCAATCATGCATGTTTCTTCAATTCTATTGTTTCAGCACAAATGACTATGGTGGTAGCACAGGCAGCAAAGCTGGAGGGGCAGAAGACTGTGGTGGACAACTTGAAGCAGGAGATGATTCACTTACAGAGAGATAATGAAGGTACAGTAGGGGTGTGGAGGAATGACATATGAGACTGTTGTCATTTAAAAAAAATCTTTCTCATGATATAGTCCCTTCTTCTTCTTGTTTTTTTTGTTTATTTTTAGCACAGACAGCAACGCTGATGACTGAAATGGACAATCTGAAGCAACAGCTACAAGGTGTGGAAATCATCATGACTGATCATTCCTGCCTCAAACTACTCAGACACATTTTAAATTAGTGATCATTACTGAAACTACAGGAACTGATGTCAAGTCATCATGGTTCTAGAAATATAGTATATATATATTGAACAATGTCTATGATTCAAAATTATAAATGAGAAACAATGAGGTCAATGAAAGCTAGTTTTCCTAAATGTATTTACAAAGGATTAAAATGAGTAACTGGATTTCTCTGGACAATGTTTTATTAGAAAATATTCAGATTTGAGTGGATAAATCAAAGCTTAATGGAAACAGTGATAATGATTTTTTTTTCTACAGCTGAACTGATCACCATTCAAGCCAGGACAAATGTCACAGAAAACGAGGTGGAGACTCTGAAGAGAGATGGAGAAGGTAAGACTCAAAACTAATTCATATGAAGAGTTTAATTGTTATCATAATTACAATATTATATTATAATAGATATACAATAAAGGTTTTATAAAGTGGATTCATATTTATTAATAATATTACAGTAATATCAGCCAGTATTAAAATATGTTTCTCTCACTCTCAGTCAAACAGGTGGCTTTCTCTGCCTCTCTGTTGGCTTCAGGCCATGGAGATGTCGGACCAATTAACGCAGACACTCCTCTGGTCTTCAGACACGTCGTCACAAACATTGGAAACACCTACAACCCAAACACAGGTACTTGAATTCACATATTTTAACAATTAATTCAACAGTTGATTCTCCATTCATATCAAATGACAAAAAATGTCCCACAGGGTTTTTCATTGCACCAGTGAGAGGAGCCTACCACTTCGAGTTCTACATAGGTGCATGGGGACAGAATTCACATGCTACAGGTGCTTGGTTGGTCAAGAATGGAGAGCATATTTTTATGGCATATCAGCATCAAACTAATGGTTATGGGCGCACTGCCAATGGTGCCACACTGCTTCTAGAGGTTGGAGATGTTGTGTTTTTGCGTCAGCAACACAACACAAGGATACATGACAGTGAAAATCACCACAGCACCTTCAGTGGTCATCTGCTTTTCACCATGTGAGAAAGAAACAGTCCTTTTTCTTCACACACTGCAGCAGTGTACCAGTCTTTGCTGATAGAAGCTGTTTTAATGAGAAGAGATTTGTGTATTTTTCATCTGTTTCTGGATTTGCATCAAAATATACAGTGATAGACTGTGATGAGGAAGACATTTTTTTTTATTTGATTCAAGTGGCCGTCAGAAAAAAGATGATATAAGGAAGTTCAGTGATAGATGAGAAATTGTGATACTGATCAGATATCCCTTATTTCACAATGTTAATAAATAATAGAATAATTGTGTATCTTCAGCTGGATTCACATCAGTGACACCACTGTTATTCCTCTTTGTTCTTTGCTCCATCTCACCTTTACTGTCTGATTTATTTACACCATGTTTTACTGTAGATGCTCATTTTGATGTGAAAGAAAAATCCCTCTGTACCTTTTCAAAGTGTGTAGCTGTGGGTTTTTTTAACTTGTGTTATCTTTGTAATAACAACATCAATAGTTTGTACATTTTAAGTGTCTTTTTTATGATTGTATTCTCTTATATTTTAATAAAATAATAAACATCACTGCAGTACTATTTGTAGACTGTTGTGTTTCTAAATGATCATAGCTGGCAGTAGGAAGTGATAGATTGGCCAAAAGTATGTTTATGGTTGAACAAAGGTTAGACTCACCACCTAAACACAGACTGTACTTTATATTGTGAGTGTAAATAAATATAATCTGACTTAAACTGACTGTGTTTTACATGTTCATGAGATTATAATACGTTTAATACAGTGTTATGACTGTGGTCATTTGTTTCAGTCTGCTGTGTGTGTGTGTGTGTGTGTGTGTGTGTGTGTGTGTGTGTTTTGTGTGTGTTTTGATTTTTACATGCAGATAGGTGTGTGCCAGTCCCATATTATGACCTAACATTTATTTTATGGTTTGAGGAGAAGCCAGTTTCTTGTCAGTGAGGGAAAATTGAAAGTAGGTGTAACATATGTGTTGTTGTTTTTCAAAAAGCCAGACTTTATTACATGATTGATTTATTGAGGAAGCAAAGACATACGCTCTCATTGACCTTTTAATTATGTTTTCATTAAGTATTTGCTTATCTCACAATTTAAAAGGCTTCACAATATCTGATCATGTTGTTAATGTTTGAGCAGGTAGAGATGATGTTTTATTGCTGACTACTCCTTCCATGACTTGTTTATAAAGTGTATTTAATGTGTACAAACTTAACTTTTTCTTATGATGACATAAAAATAACTTTATCTGACTCTGTTATGAATGTATGAACCACTAAAGTTACTGATAGATCATGTATCTTGTTTCATTTGTGTGTTTTTACTGTTGTTTTCCAGGTAACGTGCTCCATGTGTTATCTACCTGCACGTGAGTTTGATCAAAGAAAATCTGGTAATGACTGACCAGGGTAAAACACTATATAAGGCTGGGATTAACACAGAAACTACAAAGTTTAGATACACAGACTGACAGTCACAGAATGGAGATGACTATGTTTATTCCACTGCTGCTGCTGATCTGCTCTTTCTCCACGGCTCAGCTTCAAGAGGAGCCTCACAATGAAATGATTCCACATGGAAAACAGACTGAATCCAGGGGAGGAGAACCAGCAAATGCCCCTGATCACCAACCAGCCTGTCCACAAGACATTCATGCTGTGCTGAGAGACATGAGTGCCTTGTTGGCTGAACAGAGGGTGGAGATCAGGCAGCTACAGAGAGATAATGAAGGTACAGTAGTATGTCAGGGAGTGAGAGACGAGACAGAAATATAGTTTGCATGAAATATGTCTAATCATACATCTTTCTTTAATTCCATTTTTTCAGCACAAAAGACTGAGGCAAACAACTTGAAGCAGGAGATCCGTCACTTACAGAGAGATAATGAAGGTACAGTCGTATGTCAGGGAGTTAGGGATGAGATAGAAATATTGTTTGCATAGAATATGTCAAATCATGCATGTTTCTTCAATTCTTTTGTTTCAGCACAAACGACTGTGGTGGACAACTTGAAGCAGGAGATGATTCACTTACAGAGAGATAATGAAGGTATAGTCGTACATCCAGGAATGACTGATGAGACAGAAATAATATTTGCAGAGAATATGTCTTATCATACATTTTCATTCCTTCTTTATTTTAGCACAGGCAGCAAAGCTGAAGGAACTGGAGGGGCAGAAGACTGAGGTGGACAACTTGAAGCAGGAGATCAATCACTTACAGAGAGATAATGAAGGTATTGTAAGGGTTCTGGAAATGAGAGATGAGACTAATTATTTTTTGATGGATTGTTATAATTTTTTATATTTTTTTCTCATTATATATTCCTTCTTGTTTTTTAGCACAGGCAGCAAAGCTGGAGGGGCAGAAGACTGTGGTGGACAACTTGAAGCAACAGCTACAAGGTGACTGGTCACAGAAAGCCAATTTTCCTAAATGTATTCACAAAGGATTTAAATGTGTAATTGGATTTTTCTGGACAATATTTCATGAAAGAATATGTATATTTCAGTGAATAAAACAAAGCTTAATGGAAACAGTGATAATGAGCTACTTTTCTTTCAGCACATACAGCTGAACTGATCACCATTCAAGCCAGGACAAATGTCACAGAAAACCAGGTGGAGACTCTGAAGAGAGATGGAGAAGGTAAGACTCAAAACTAATTCATATGAAGAGTTTCATTGTTATCCTATTTAGATTATTTAACAGATAATATTAGAATATACACAAGATAAAATATACTTGGAATAAATATTTTTTAAAGTGTATTCATAATTATTAACAATATTACAGTAATATCAGCCAGTATTAAAATATGTTTCTCTCTCTCTCAGCCAAACAGGTGGCTTTCTCTGCCTCTCTGTTGGCTTCAGGTTCAGGAACAATCGGACCGTTTAACACACACACTCCTCTGGTCTTCAGACACGTCGTCACAAACATTGGAAACGCCTACAACCCAAACACAGGTACTTGAATTCACATATTTTAACAATCAATTTGACTTTTCATTACAACAGTTGATTCTCCATTCATATCAAATGACAAAAAATGTCCCACAGGGTTTTTCATTGCACCAGTGAGAGGAGCCTACCACTTCGAGTTCCACTTGGGTGCACATGGACATAATTCACATGCTTCAGGTGCTTGGTTGGTCAAGAATGGAGAACATATTTTTATTGCATGGGAACATCAAAGTAACTTATATGGCCGCTCAGCCAATAGTGCCACACTGCTTCTAGAGGTTGGAGATGTTGTGTTTTTGCGTCAGTATCAAAACACAAGAATATATGACAATGAGGATCACCACACCACCTTCAGTGGTCATCTGCTTTTCACCATGTGAGAAAGAAACAGTCCTTTTTCTTCACACACTGTAGCAGTGTACCAGTCTTTGTTGATAGAAGCTGTTTTAATGAGAAGAGATTTGTGAATTTTTCATCTGCTTCTGGATTTGCATTAAAAAATACAGTGATAGACTGTGATAAGCCACATTTTTTTCATTTCAATTAAGGAAGTGCAGTAATACATGAGGACATTGTGATACTGATCAAAAGTCTCATAATGTTAAGAAATAATAAAAAGAAATAATTGTGAATCTTCAGCTGGATTCAGTCCTCCATCTCACCTTTACTGTCTGATTTATTTACACCATGTTTTACTGTAGATGGTCATTTTGATGTGAAAGAAAAATCCCTCTGTACCTTTTCAAAGCATGTAGCTGTGTATTCTTTTTTACTTGTAAATATCTAAGAATGTAATAACATCATCAATAGTTTGTACATTTTAAGTGTCTTTTTTATGATTGTATTCTCTTACAATTTAATAAAATAATGAACATCACTGCAGTACTATTTGTAGACTGTTGTGTTTCTAAATGATCATAGCTGTATCAAGCAGGAACTCAAAGAAAGGACTCAGATGCAGAGCTCAGGATGAAGCTGACAAGGCTTTATTCACAAAAAGGTAATGAACAAAAAGCACCTCAATCGAGGGAAAAGCCGGGAAAAAAGGTGAACTAAACTTCGGAGCTCTGATAAACTAAATAGCAAAAAAGTCAAACAAAAATCACTCTTTCGAGGAATTAACGTACAACAAATAACCTAAACTATGAACAACTATGACTATGAACAATGACAGGATGCTTGTTCTCTGGACGACAGACAAGACACACTCACACAGGACAAAGGGAGATGCAGATTATAAGCACACATGGAGGGAAATGGGGAACAGGTGGATACAATCAGGAATCAGGGAAGACAATCAGACTAGTGACACATGAGTAAGGGCAAGGCACCTGAAACGAGAGGAGAGTTAATACCAAAATAAAACAGGAAGTCACAAAAACAAACATGGAGACAGGACAAAAACTCAACTTGCCATTACTGGTGTGACAAGCTGGCAGTAGGAAGTGATAGATTGGCCAAAAGTATGTTTATGGTTGAACAAAGGTTAGACTCACCACCTAAACACAAACTGTACTTTATATTGTGAGTGTAAATAAATATAATCTGACTTAAACTGACTGTGTTTTACTTGTTCATGAGATTATAATACGTTTAATACAGTGTTTTGACTGTGGTCATTTGTTTCAGTCTGCTGTGTGTGTGTGTGTGTGTGTGTGTGTGAGTGTGTGTGTGTGTGTGTGTGTGTGTGTGTGTGTGTGTGTGTGTGTGCTCTGTGTCTGTTTGTTTTGATTTTTACATGCAGATAGGTGTGTGCCAGTCCCACATTATGACCTAACATTTATTTCATGGTTTGGGGAGAAGCCAGTTTCTTGTCAGTGAGGGAAAATTGAAAGTAGGTGTAACATACATGTTGTTGTTTTTCAAAAAGCCAGACTTTATTACATGATTGATTTATTGAGGAAGCAAAGACAAAAATACCCTCTCATTGACCTTTTAATTGTGTTTTTATTAAGTATTTGCTTATCTCACAATCTAAAAGGCTTCACAATATCTGATCATGTTGTTAATGTTTGAGCAGGTAGAGATGATGTTTTTTTGCTGACTACTCCTTCCATGACTTGTTTATAAAGTGTATTTAATGTGTACAAACTTAACTTTTTCTTATGATGACATAAAAATAACTTTATCTGACTATGTCATGAATGTATGAACCACTAAAGTTACTGATAGATCATTTATCTTGTTTCATTTGTGTGTTTTTACTGTTGTTTTCCAGATAACGTGCTCCATGTGTTATCTACCTGCACGTGAGTTTGATCAAAGAAAATCTGGTAATGACTGACCAGGGTAAAACACTATATAAGGCTGGGATTAACACAGAAACTACAAAGTTTAGATACACAGACTGACAGTCACAGAATGGAGATGACTATGTTTATTCCACTGCTGCTGCTGATCTGCTCTTTCTCCACGGCTCAGCTTCAAGAGGAGCCTGACAATGAAATGATTCCACATGGAAAACAGACTGAATCCAGGGGAGGAGAACCAGCAAATGCCTCTGATCACCAACCAGCCTGTCCACAAGACATTCATGCTGTGCTGAGAGAGATGACTGCCTTGTTGACTGAACAGAGGGTGGAGATGAGTCACTTACAGAGAGATAATGAAGGTACAGTAGTATGTCAGGGAGTTAGGGATGAGATAGAAGTATTGTTTACAGAGTATTCGTGTTTTTATTATCATACATTTTTCTTCCTTTTTCAGTACAACTGGACAACTTGAAGTTTGAGATGAAACACTTACAGAGAGATAATGAAGGTACAGTAAGGGTTGTGGAAATGAGAGATGAGACAAATCATTTTTTTATGGAATGTTATAATTTTTTAGATTTTTTTGTCTTCATATAATCCTTCTTGTTTTTTAGCACAGGCAGCAAAGCTGGAGGGGCAGAAGACTGAGATGGACAACTTGAAGCAGGAGATCAGTCACTTACAGAGAGATAATGAAGGTACAGTAGTATGTCAGGGAGTTAGGGATGAGATAGAAATATTGTTTGCATAGAATATGTCAAATCATGCATGTTTCTTCAATTCTATTGTTTCAGCACAAACGACTATGGTGGTAGCACAGGCAGCAAAGCTGGAGGGGCAGAAGACTGAGTTGGACAACTTGAAGCAGGAGATCAGTCACTTACAGAGAGATAATGAAGGTACAGTAGGGGTTTTGTGGAGTGAAGCAGAAGACATTCCTGCTTAAAATTACTCAGACACATTTTAATTTACTGATAGCTATTGATCCTTCAGGAACTGATGTCAAGTCATCATGGTACTAGAAATATAGTATATATATTGATCAATAACTATAATTCAAAATTACAAATGAGAAACAATGAGGTCAATGAAAGCTAATTTTGCTAAATGTATTTACAAAGGATTAAAATGAGTAACTGGATTTCTCTGGACAATATTTTAATTGAAAATATTCAGATATCAGTGGATAAATCAAAGCTTAATGGAAACAATGATTTTTTTTTCTTTCAGCACATGCAGCTGAACTGATCACCATTCAAGCCAGGACAAATGTCACAGAAAACGAGGTGGAGACTCTGAAGAGAGATGGAGAAGGTAAGACTCAAAACTAATTTATATGAAGAGTTTCATTGTTATCATAATTACATTATTCAAAATGTAATATTATAATACCTAGAATAAAGGTTTTAAAAGTGTATTCATAATTATTAACCATATTACAGTAATATCAGCCAGTATTAAAATATGTTTCCCTCTCACTCTCAGCCAAACAGGTGGCTTTCTCTGCCTCTCTGTTGGCTTCAGGTTCAGGAGAAGTTGGACCGTTTAACACACACACTCTTCTAGTCTTCAGATACGTTGTCACAAACATTGGAAACGCCTACAACCCAAACACAGGTACTTGAATTCACATATTTTAACAAGTTGATTCTCCATTCATATCAAATGACAAAAAATGTCCCACAGGGTTTTTCATTGCACCAGTGAGAGGAGCCTACCACTTTGAGTTGTACATAGGTACACATGGACACAATTCATATCCTTCAGCTGCTTGGTTGGTCAAGAATGGAGAAAATATTTGTGTTGCATATGAACATCAAAGTAACGGTTATGGGACGTCTGCCAATGGTGCCACACTGCTTCTAGAGGTTGGAGATGTTGTGTTTTTGCGTCTGTGGGAAAACCACAGAATATATGACAATGAAAATCATCACAGCACCTTCAGTGGTCATCTGCTTTTCACCATGTGAGAAAGAAACAGTCCTTTTTCTTCACACACTGTAGCAGTGTACCAGTCTTTGTTGATAGAAGCTGTTTAATGAGAAGAGATTTGTGAATTTTCATCTGCTTCTGGATTTGCATTAAAATATACAGTGATAGACTGTGATGAGGAAGATTGTTTCCATTTGATTAAGGAAGTTCAGTAATACATAAGAAAATTGTGATACTGATCAAAAGTTTCATTTGTTAAGAAATAATAAAAAAATATCTTCAGCTGGATTCATATCAGTGACACCACTGTTATTCCTCTTTGTTCTTTGCTCCATCTCACCTTTACTGTCTGATTTATTTACACCATGTTTTACTGTAGATGCTCATTTTGATGTGAAAGAAAAATCCCTCTGTACCTTTTCAAAGTGTGTAGCTGTGTATTCTTTTTTACTTGTAAATATCTAAGTATGTAATAACAACATCAATAGTTTGTACATTTTAAGTGTCTTTTTTATGATTGTATTCTCTTTTATTTTAATAAAATAATAAAAATCATTGCAGTACTATTTGTAGACTGTTGTGTTTCTAAATGATCATAGCTGGCAGTAGGAAGTGATAGATTGCTCTAAAGTACTTTTATGGTTGAACAAAGGTTAGACTCACCACCTAAACATAAAACGTACTTTATATTGTTAGTATAATAAATATAATTTGACTTAAACTGACTGTGTTTTACATGTTCATGAGATTATAATGAGTTTATTACAGTAATTACTATACACAGTAGTTCCATTTTGATCTCAACTTTTATAACCGTAAAGTTTCTGTAATATTTCAAACTTGTTATCAATCGTGCCAGCAGTAGGCCAATAATAAAACTCTTATTCTTTACTTTTGTATACGCCTTGTTGGCTGGACAGAGGGTGGAGATCAGTCACTTACAGAGAGATAATGAAGGTGCAGCAGTATGTTGAGGAGTGAGGCACGAGACAGAAATTCGGTCGGCACAGAACATGTCGTATCATATCTTTTTTCCTCTCTTTCCTCATGTCAACAGGTGATCATTTCAATCAAATAAATGGAATGGTAAATGGACTGTACTTATATAGAGCCTTTCTAGTCTTTACGACCACTCAAAGAGCTTTACATTACAACTCATTCACCCATTCACACACATTCATACACTGATGGCAGGAGCTACCACGCAGGGTGCCAACCTGCTCATCAGGGGGAATTTAACCATTCATTCTCATTCAGACACCGTTGGAGCAGCAGCGGGAGCAATTTGGGGTTAAGTGTTTTGCCCAAGGACACATCGACATGTGAACTGGAGGCGCCGGGAAAATACTAACCCTTAATTCTGATTTGATCTGATTGTCATTGATAGAAAACTGAAGCGGTATTGAATTGTGGTCCCAATCTCAAATTTAAAAGACACTGAATTACTTTGTAGTATATTAAAATATCTTTAGGTTATTGACATTTAAAAAAATGTTCCATTATTCTTGAGTGTCACTGAGTTGTGGATCCCAAACTTTATTGATAGTTATTTTTTATGTTGCATTGGATTGCATTATTATAAACTGTTAATGATATTTGGTTCCTCACATATCCAATATAAAATGAAAGCACTCAAAATAAATTGTCATAGGACAATGTCAAAGACATTTTCATAAAACTAAAACTAAATAGCAGCACCTTATTTACAGGCTGTAACATATACTGAGTGTAAATGTTTGCCAACATCAAAGAAAGGATGCAGGCCTTTACCTGAACCCCAGTGAGTCTGACTCTGACTTCTCCTGCAGTGTCACTTTACTCCAGCTGGTTGGAGGAGATGGTCGTCTAGAGGTATGTCACCAGCCGTGCACTGACTGCTTACATGTTGGTGTTGGATTCAGTTCATTACGGTTAATATGAATGCATATTAAATGTAAACCAAAATATGTCAGAAATAGGGGCTGTTATCCATCATTGAGCAGAACACCGCCATCTAGTGTCTCGAGATCGTAGTCGCAACAACCAAAAATAATTCAAGCAGTCGAGTTGCCAGGTTCGTTCCTGAGTGTGTCAATCGATCAGCCTGCGCCATGTCAAGTGATGAATCATACAGGGTAACGACTAATTTCGACCAATTCATTTTACAACAGTATTTAACGTTAGCCAGTCTTCAACTGGAAGTCTTTCTTTGAGTGGTGTGTAATCGATTAGCTAGCTAGCTCCCAACTCAAAATGATTGCTTGTTTCTGAAGCCTGATCAGTGTGAGCAGACCAGTCAGTAAACTACACGATAACCCATAATGCATTTCGTTCCTACCCAAGCTGAAATCAGCAGGCTGAAGCGGATTTTATTGTAGCTGTAACTCTGTAAATATCCCACTTTATCCACATGTCTAACCTTTTTAGGTGAGAAAGTAGCCCTTTAGATCCACAATGTGACGCTAATTTGTCCAAATAACACCTGCTTAAAGTTTTGTTCCTGCGAATTCGGAGCCACTCAAGTTAGCCCCAGCAAGTAACGCACTTCCGGTCATTTTCACAAAATAAAACACCCGTTGCCTTTTATTATTAATAAAACCATAACGATAAAGTTGGTGCTTTTATTTTGAAAACAGGAAGCGAACATACCCTCACTGTAACTAACTTGAAACCACCGAGGTACATTACATTGTAACGGCAGTGGCAGTAGCAGTTAAACCTGTTAAACTCCAAGGTCCCCCAATTGGGAGACCCCGAGACTCTCCGCAGCAAAAGCCATAAAACGCTGCCCTAATTATGTAGCAATACAGTCATACTGCACATCAAATTAAACAGGAGAAACTCCGCTACAAGCACGTCATTTTTACACACACCAAACACAACTCAAACACCAAGCATATTAATGATCAAATATCAAAATCCAAATAGCGTCAGAAAGTCAACCCACTCTCCACATTTCCATTGCTACCGTTTTGATACTTCATGGTACACAAACAAATAGCATCTCATATGAAAGCTAAGACCCTGGCGAGTTCAACAGTACCACTATAATTGTGCTAAAAACTCAGTGAACCAGCAGCCAAAGAATACAAAGGTAAACAACCACTTATTCACAGCGACTAACAGATATTCTGTCTTACCTTCGAAGTTTTGTGATGAAAAGTTGTACTTGAGAGCAAAAAACGCTGGTTTTAGTGAGTCGAACACGGCTCTGCTTGTTTACAACTCCATTTCACCCAGTGCCAGCCTACAGTAGCTGTGCAGGAACAACAGACAACCCTGACAACCTGCAATTCTGGCCGCTAATTGGCTGGTACAATGTAAACAGAATGTGTCAGAAAGTCATTGTCGAACCTGTCAAAAAATTTAAAAAGTATTAATTCAGTCTAAATTATTTTTTTTTATGGAAAAACAATACTTTTATTCTGTACCCCTCAAAACGCCCCGTGGGTGTATTATTTTAAAAAATATATAGCTTTTAATAAATATTCTACATATTCAACCTTTAAAATCTTTTTTGTGTTTGTGTTTCCTTCTTTGCCCCACCATCTGAAAACATACCTGTATGTTCATGATGTAAGTATTCTTAGTTGTTAATCAGAGACTAAATATGGAAAATTGCTCTGTAATAAGAGTGAACACAGATCAATCCTAATGGAAAAATGATTAAATATATGCATTTATTTCAATCAAAAAGCAGCCTAATATACATGTTTAAAATGTATCAGCTTTACTGTGCTGCAACAGTCACAACAGTCCCACATTATGAACTAACATTTATTTTATTTTGTTTGAGGAGAAGCCAGTTTCTTGTCAGTGGGAGAAAATTGAAAGTAGGTGTAACATACATGTTGTTGTTTTTCAAAAAGTCAGACTTTATTACATGATTGATTTATTGAGGAAGCAAAGACAAAAATACCCTCTCATTGACCTTTTAATTGTGTTTTTATTAAGTATTTGCTTACCGCAGCCGATTTACAATCTGAGAGGTTCCACAATATCTGATCATGTTGTTAATGTTTGAGCAGGTAGATATGATGTTTTTTGCTGACTACTCCTTCCATGACTTGTTTATAAAGTGTATTTAATGTGTACAAACTTAACTTTTTCTTATGATGACATGAAAATAACTTTATCTGACTATGTCATGAATGTATGAACCACTAAAGTTACTGATAGATCATGTGTCTTGTTTCATTTGTGTGTTTTTACTGTTGTTTTCTAGATAACGTGCTCCATGTGTTATCTACCTGCACGTGAGTTTAATCAAAGAAAATCTGGTAATGATTGACCAGGGTAAAACACTATATAAGGCTGGGATTAACACAGAATTACAAAGTTTAGATACACAGACTGACAGTCACAGAATGGAGATGACTATGTTTATTCCACTGCTGCTGCTGATCTGCTCTTTCTCCACGGCTCAGCTTCAAGAGGAGCCTGACAATGAAATGATTCCACATGGAAAACAGACTGAATCCAGGGGAGGAGAACCAGCAAATGCCTCTGATCACCAACCAGCCTGTCCACAAGACATCCATACTGTGCTGAGAGAGATGAGCATCTTGTTGACTGAACAGAGGGTGGAGATCAGGCAGCTACAGAGAGAAAATGAAGGTACAGTAGTATGTCAGGGAACCAGAGACAAGACAGGAATATTATTTGCATAGAATATGTCTAATCATGCATTTTTCTTCAATTTTCTTTTTTTAAGCACAAACAACTGTGGTGGACAATTTGAAGCAGGAGATGAGTCAACAACAGAGAGATAATGAAGGTATAGTAAGAGTGCTGTGGAGTAAAACAAAAGACAGAAATATTGTCTGCACATTATATGTATTATCATACATTTTCATTCCTTTCTTTAGCACAGACAGCAAAACTGAAGACTGAGGTGGACAGCTTGAATCAGGAGATCAGTCACTTACAGAGAGATAATAAAGGTACAGTAGGGGTTTTGTGGACGGAAGCAGAAGACAAGACTGGTCATTCCTGCTTAAAAGACACATTTTAATTTACTGCTAACTATTGATCCTTCAGGAACTGATGTCTGGTCATCATGTTTCTAGAAATATAGTATATATATTGAACAATGTCTATGATTCAAAATCACATATGAGAAACAAAAAGATCAATGAAAGCTAGTTTTCTTAATTGTATTTACAAATGATTTAAATGTGTAAATACATTTTTCTGCACAGCGTTTTATTAGAAAATATCCAGATTTCAGTGGCTAAATCAAAGCTTAATGGAAACAGTGATAGAGAAATAGTTTTTGGAGACTTTGAAGACAGTAAGACTGAAAAGTAATTTATATGAAGAGTTTCACTGTAATCATATATAGAGGATTTAAAATATAACACTAGAATATACATAGAATAAAGGCTTTATAAAGTCTATTCATAATTATTAACCATATAACAGTAATATCAGCCAGAATAAAAACATGTTTCTCTCACTCTCAGCCAAACAGGTGGCTTTCTCTGCCTCTCTGTTGGCTTCAGGTGCAGGACATGTTGGACCATTTAACACACAGACTGCTCTGGTCTTCAGACGTGTTGTTACAAACATTGGAAACGCCTACAACCCAAACACAGGTACTTGAATTCACATATTTTAACAATTAATTTCACTTTTCATTACAACAGTTGATTCTCCATTCATATCAAATGACAAAAAATGTCCCACAGGGTTTTTCATTGCACCAGTGAGAGGAGCCTACCACTTCGAGTTCTACATAAGTGCACATGGACATAATTCACATCCTTCAGGTGCTGTGTTGTTCAAGAATGGAGAACATATTTTTATTGCATATCAGCATCAAACTAATGGTCATGGGCGCTCTGCAAATGGTGCCACACTGCTTCTAGAGGTTGGAGATGTTGTGTTTTTACGTTTGTGGCAAAACGCAAGAATATATGACAATGAAAATCACCACAGCACCTTCAGTGGTCATCTGCTTTTCACCATGTGAGAAAGAAACAGTCCTTTTTCTTCACACACTGTAGCAGTGTACCAGTCTTTGTTGATAGAAGCTGTTTAATGAGAAGAGATTTGTGAATTTTTCAACTTTTTCTGGATTTGCATCAAAATATACAGTGATAGACTGTGATGAGGGAGTTTTTTTTCATTTCAATTAAGGAAGTGCAGTAATTCATGATACAATTGTGATACTGATCAAAAGTCTCACAATGTTAAGAAATAATAAAAAAAAATAATTGTGTATTTTCTGCTGGATTCACATCAGTGACACCACTGTTATTCCTCTTTGTTCTTTGCTCCATCTCACCTTTACTGTCTGATTTATTTACACCATGTTTTACTGTAGATGCTCATTTTGATGTGAAAGAAAAATCCCTCTGTACCTTTTCAAAGCGTGTAGCTGTGTATTCTTCTTTACTTGTAAATATCTAAGTATGCAATAACAACATCAATAGTTTGTACAAGTGTCTTTTTTATGATTGTATTCTCTTATATTTTAATAAAATAATAAACATCACTGCAGTACTATTTGTAGACTGTTGTGTTTCTAAATGATCATAGCTGGCAGTAGGAAGTGATAGATTGGCCAAAAGTATGTTTATGGTTGAACAAAGGTTAGACTCACCACCTAAACATAAACTGTACTTTATATTGTGAGTGTAAATAAATATAATCTGACTTAAACTGACTGTGTTTTAAATGTTCATGAGATTATAATACGTTTAATACAGTGTTATGACTGTGGTCATTTGTTTTAGTCTGCTGTGTGTGTGTGTGTGTGTGTGTATGTGTATGTGTGTTTGTGTGCTCTGTGTTTTTTTGTTTAGATGTTTACATGCAGATAGGTGTGTGCCAGTCCCACATTATGACCTAACATTTATTTCATGGTTTGAGGAGAAGCCAGTTTCTTGTCAGTGAGGGAAAATTGAAAGTAGGTGTGACATACATGTTGTTTTTCAAAAAGCCAGACTTTATTACATGATTGATTTATTGAGGAAGCAAAGACAAAAATACCCTCTCATTGACCTTTTAATTGTGTTTTTATTAAGTATTTGCTTATCTCACAATCTAAAAGGCTTCACAATATCTGATCATGTTGTTAATGTTTGAGCAGGTAGAGATGATGTTTTTTTGCTGACTACTCCTTCCATGACTTGTTTATAAAGTGTATTTAATGTGTACAAACTTAACTTTTTCTTATGATGACATAAAAAATTACTTTATCTGACTATGTCATGAATGTATGAACCATTAAAGTTGCTGATAGATCATGTATCTTGTTTAATATGTGTGTTTTTACTATTGCTTTCCAGATAACGTTCTCCACGTGTTATCTACCTGCACGTGAGTTTGATCAAAGAAAATCTGGTAATGACTGACCAGGGTAAAACACTATATAAGGCTGGGATTAACACAGAAACTACAAAGTTTAGATACACAGACTGACAGTCACAGAATGGAGATGACTATGTTTATTCCTCTGCTGCTGTTGCTGATCTGCTCTTTCTCCACGGCTCAGCTTCAAGAGGAGCCTGACAATGAAATGATTCCACATGGAAAACAGACTGAATCCAGGGGAGGAGAACCAGCAAATGCCTCTGATCACCAACCAGCCTGTCCACAAGACATTCATGCTGTGCTGAGAGAGATGAGCGCCTTGTTGGCTGAACAGAGGGTGGAGATCAGGCAGCTACAGAGAGATAATGAAGGTACCGTAGTATGTCAGGGAGTGAGAGACAAGACAGAAATATTGTTTGCATGAAATATGTCTAATCAAACATTTTTCTTCAATTTCATTTTTTCAGCACAAATGACTATGGTGGTAGCACAGGCAGCAAAGCTGGAGGGGCAGAAGACTGTGATGGACAACTTGAAGCAGGAGATGATTCACTTACAGAGAGACAATGAAGGTGCAGTAGTATTTCAAGAAATGAAGGACGAGACAGAAATATGGTTACTGGAGTATTTGTCTTATCATACATTTCCTTTCCTTTTTTGTTTTAGCCCAGGTGAACAACTTGAAGCAGGAGATCAGTCAATTACAGAGAGATAATGAAGGTACGGTAGGGGTGTCTAGGAATGATGTATGAGACTGTTGTCATTTAAAAAAAAATCTTTCTCATGATATAGTCCCTTCTTTCTTGTTTTTTTGTTTATTTTTAGCACAGACAGCAACGCTGATGACTGAAATGGACAATCTGAAGCAACAGCTACAAGGTGTGGAAATCATCATGACTGATCATTCCTGCCTCAAACTACTCAGACACATTTTAAATTAGTGATCATTACTGAAACTGCAGGAACTGATGTCAAGTAATCATAGTTCTAGAAATATAGTGTATATATTGAACAATGTCTGTGATTCAAAATTACAAATGAGAAACAATAAGGTCAATGAAAGCTAGTTTTCCTAAATGTATTTACAAAGGATTAAAATGAGTAACTGGATTTCTCTGGACACATTTTTTTATTGGAAAATATTAAGATTTCAGTGGATAAATCAAAGCTTAATGGAAACAGTGATTTTTTTTTCTATAGCTGAACTGATCACCATTAAAGCCAGGACAAATGTCACAGAAAACGAGGTGGAGACTCTGAAGAGAGATGGAGAAGGTAAGACTCAAAACTAATTTATATGAAGAGTTTAATTGTAATCCTAATTACAATATTATATTATAATATCCAATAATGGTTTTATAAAGTGGATTCATAATTATGAACCATATTACAGTAATATCAGCCAGTATTTAAATATGTTTCTCTCACTCTCAGCCAAACAGGTGGCTTTCTCTGCCTCTCTGTTGGCTTCAGGCGGAGGACATGTTGGACCATTTAACACACACACTCCTCTGGTCTTCAGACACGTCGTCACAAACATTGGAAACGCCTACAACCCAAACACAGGTACTTGAATTCACACATTTTAACAATTAATTTGACTTTTCATTACAACAGTTGATTCTCCATTCATATCAAATGACAAAAAATGTTCCACAGGGTTTTTCATTGCACCAGTGAGAGGAGCCTACCACTTCGAGTTCTACATAGGTGCACAAGGACATAATTCACATCCTTCAGCTGCTTGGTTGGTCAAGAATGGAGAACATATTTTTATTGCATATGAACATCAAAGTAACCTACATGGTAGTTCTGCCAATGGTGCCACACTGCTTCTAGAGGTTGGAGATGTTGTGTTTTTGCGTCTGAGGCAAAACTCAAGGATATATGACAGTGAAAATCACTACAGCACCTTCAGTGGTCATCTGCTTTTCACCATGTGAGAAAGAAACAGTCTTTTTTCTTCACACACTGCAGCAGTGTACCAGTCTTTGTTGATAGAAGCTGTTTAATGAGAAGAGATTTGCATTCAAATATACAGTGATAGACTGTGATAAGCCATTTTTTTCATTTCAATTAAGGAAGTGCAGTAATTCATGATAAAATTGTGATACTGATCAAAAGTCTCACAATGTGAATAAATAACAGAATATTTGTGTATCTTCAGCTGGATTCACATCAGTGACACCACTGTTATTCCTCTTTGTTCTTTGCTCCATCTCACCTTTACTGTCTGATTTATTTACACCATGTTTTACTGTAGATGCTCATTTTGATGTGAAAGAAAAATCCCTCTGTACCTTTTCAAAGCGTGTAGCTGTGTATTTTTTTTTACTTGTAAATATCTAAGTATGTAATAACAACATCAATAGTTTGTACATTTTACGTGTCTTTTTTATGATTGTATTCTCTTATATTTTAATAAAATAATAAACATCACTGCAGTATTATTTGTAGACTGTTGTGTTTCTAAATGATCATAGCTGGCAGTAGAAAGTGATAGATTGGCCAAAAGTATGTTTATGGTTGAACAAAGGTTAGACTCACCACCTAAACACAAACTGCACTTTATATTGTGAGTGTAAATAAATATAATCTGACTTAAACAGACTGTGTTTTACTTCTTCATGAGATTATAATATGTTTAATACAGTGTTATGACTGTGGTCATTTGTTTCAGTCTGCTGTGTGTGTGTGTGTGTGTGTGTGCTCTGTGTCTTTTTGTTTTGATTTTTACATGCAGATAGGTGTGTGCCAGTCCCACATTATGACCTCACATTTATTTCATGGTTTGAGGAGAAGCCAGTTTCTTGTCAGTGAGGGAAAATTGAAAGTAGGTGTAACATACGTGTTGTTGTTGTTCAAAAAGCCAGACTTTATTACATGATTGATTTATTGAGGAAGCAAAGACAAAAATACCCTCTCATTGACCTTTTAATTGTGTTTTCATTAAGTATTTGCTTATCTCACAATCTAAAAGGCTTCACAATATCTGATCATGTTGTTAATGTTTGAGCAGGTAGAGATGATGTTTTTTTGCTGACTACTCCTTCCATGACTTGTTTATAAAGTGTATTAAATGTGTACAAACTTAACTTTTTCTTATGATGACATAAAAAATTACTTTATCTGACTATGTCATGAATGTATGAACCATTAAAGTTGCTGATAGATCATGTATCTTGTTTAATATGTGTGTTTTTACTGTTGCTTTCCAGATAACGTTCTCCACGTGTTATCTACCTGCACGTGAGTTTGATTAAAGAAAATCTGGTAATGACTGACCAGGGTAAAACACTATATAAGGCTGGGATTAACACAGAAACTGCAAAGTTTAGATACACAGACTGACAGTCACAGAATGGAGATGACTATGTTTATTCCACTGCTGCTGCTGATCTGCTCTTTCTCCACGGCTCAGCTTCAAGAGGAGCCTGACAATGAAATGATTCCACATGGAAAACAGACTGAATCCAGGGGAGGAGAACCAGCAAATGCCTCTGATCACCAACCAGCCTGTCCACAAGACATTCATGCTGTGCTGAGAGAGATGAGCGTCTTGTTGGCTGAACAGAGGGTGGAGATCAGTCACTTACAGAGAGATAATGAAGGTACAGTAGTATGTCAGGGAGATAGGGATGAGATAGAAATATTGTTTGCATAGAATATGTCAAGTCATGCACGTTTCTTCAATTCTATTGTTTCAGCACAAAACACTGTGGTGGACAACTTGAAGCAGGAGATGATTCACTTACAGAGAGATAATGAAGGTACAGTAGTATGTCAGGGAGTGAAGGACGAGACAGAAATATAGTTTGAAGAGTATTCGTATTCGTATTTTCATACATTTGTCTTCCCTTTTCAGTACAAGTGGACAACTTGAAGCAGGAGATCAGTCACTTACAGAGAGATAATGAAGGTACAGTAGTATGTCAGGGAGTGAAGGACGAGACAGAAATATAGTTTGAAGAGTATTCGTATTCGTATTTTCATACATTTGTCTTCCCTTTTCAGTACAAGTGGACAACTTGAAGCAGGAGATCAGTCACTTACAGAGAGATAATGAAGGTATAGTAAGGGTTCTGGAAATGAGAGATGAGACTAATTATTTTTTTATGGATTGTTATAAGCTTTTTTGATTTTTTCTCATTATGTAATCCTTCTCGTTTTTTAGCACAGGCAGCAAAGCTGGAGGTGCAGAAGACTGAGATGGACAACTTGAAGCAACAGCTACAAGGTGACTGGTCACAGAAAACTAGTTATCCTAAATGTATTTACAAAGGATTTAAATGTGTAATTGGATTTTTCTGGACAATATTTCTTGAACAAATATGTAGATTTCAGTGAATAAAACAAAGCTTAATGGAAACAGTGATAATGAGCTACTTTTCTTTCTGCACATACAGCTGAACTGGTCACCATTCAAGCCAGGACAAATGTCACAGAAAACGAGGTGGAGACTCTGAAGAGAGATGGAGAAGGTAAGACTCAAAACTAATTTATACGAAGAGTTTCATTGTTATCCTAATTTCATTATTTAAAAGATGATATTAGAATATACACAAGATAAAATTCACTTGGAATAAATATTCTATAAAGTGGATTCATAGTTATTAAGCATATGACTATGATGATATCAGCTAGTATTAAAACATGCTTCTCTCACTCTCAGCCAGACAGGTGGCTTTCTCTGCCTCTCTGTTGGCTTCAGGTTCAGGAACAATCGGGCCGATTAATGCAGACACTCTTCTGGTCTTCAGACATGTCGTCACAAATATTGGAAACGCCTACAACCCAAACACAGGTACTTGAATTCACATATTTTAAAAATTAATTTGACTTTTTATTACAACAGTTGATTCTCCATTCATATCAAATGACAAAAAATGTCCCACAGGGTTTTTCATTGCACCAGTGAGAGGAGCCTACCACTTCGAATTCTACATAAGTGCATGGGGACATAATTCACATTTTTCATGTGCTTGGTTGGTCAAGAATGGAGAACACATTTTTATGGCATGTGAACATCAAACTAATGGTTTTGGGACTTCTGCCAATGGTGCAACACTGCTTCTAGAGGTTGGAGATGTTGTGTTTTTGCGTCTGCAACAAAACACAAGGATATTTGACAATGAAAATCACCACAGCACCTTCAGTGGTCATCTGCTTTTCACCATGTGAGAAACAAACAGTCCTTTTTCTTCACACACTGCAGCAGTGTACCAGTCTTTGTTGATAGAAGCTGTTTAATGAGAAGAGATTTGTGAATTTTTCATCTGTTTCTGGATTTGCATTTAAATATACAGTGATAGACTGTGATAAGCCATTTTTTTTCATTTCAATTAAGGAAGTTCAGTAATTCATGATAAAATTGTGATACTGATCAAAAGTCTCACAATGTTAAGAAAAAATAAAAATAATAATTGTGTATCTTCAGCTGAATTCACATCAGTGACACCACTGTTATTCCTCTTTGTTCTTTGCTCCATCTCACCTTTACTGTCTGATTTATTTACACCATGTTTTACTGTAGATGCTCATTTTGATGTGAAAGAAAAATCCCTCTGTACCTTTTCAAAGCGTGTCGCTGTGTATTCTTTTTTACTTAAAATAAAGTAAATATCTAAGTATGCAATAACAACATCAATAGTTTGTACATTTTAAGTGTCTTTTTTATGATTGTATTCTCTTATATTTTAATAAAATAATAAACATCACTGCAGTACTATTTGTAGACTGTTGTGTTTCTAAATGATCATAGCTGGCAGTAGGAAGTGATAGATTGGCCAAAAGTATGTTTATGGTTGAACAAAGGTTAGACTCACCACCTAAATTAAAAACGGTACTTTATATTGTGAGTGTAAATAAATATAATCTGACTTAAACTGACTGTGTTTTACTTGTTCATGAGATTATAATGAGTTTATTACAGTAATTACTATACACAGTAGTTCCATTTTGATCTAAACTTTTATAACCGTAAAGTTTCTGTAATATTTCAAACTTGTTATCAATCGTGCCAGCAGTAGGCCAATAATAAAACTCTTATTCTTTACTTTTGTATACGCCTTGTTGGCTGAACAGAGGGTGGAGATCAGTCACTTACAGAGAGATAATGAAGGTGCAGCAGTGTGTTGGGGAGTGAGGCAGGAGACAGAAGTTCAGTTGGCACAGAACATGTTTTATCATATCTTTTTTCCTCTCTTTCCTCATGTCAACAGGTGATCATTTCAATCAAATAAATGGAATGGTAAATGGACTGTACTTATATAGCACCTTTCTAGTCTTTACGACCACTCAAAAGAGCTTTACATTACAACTCATTCACCCATTCACACACATTCATACACTGATGGCAGGAGCTACCACGCAGGGTGCCAACCTGCTCATCAGGGGGAATTTAACCATTCATTCTCATTTACACACCGTTGGAGCAGCAGCGGGAGCAATTTGGGGTTAAGTGTTTTGCCCAAGGACACATCGACATGTGAACTGGAGGAGCCGGGAAAATACTAACCCTTAATTCTGATTTGATCTGATTGTCATTGATAGAAAACTGAAGCGGTATTGAATTGTGGTCCCAATCTCCAATTTAAAAGACACTGAATTACTATGTAGTATATTAAAATATCTTTAGGTTATTGGCGTGTTAAAAAATGTTCCATTATTCTTGAGTGTCACTGAGGTGTGGATCCCAAACTTTATTGATAGTTATTTTTTATGTTGCATTGGATTGCATTATTATAAACTGTTACTGATATTTGGTTCGTCACATAACCAATATAAAATGAAAGCACTCAAAATAAATTGTCAAAGGACACTGGACTAACACAGTTTAATAAAACTAAAACTAAATACCAGCACCTTACTTACAGGCTGTAACATATACTGAGTGTAAATGGTTGCCAACATCAAAGAAAGGATGCAGGCCTTTACCTGAACCCCAGTGAGTCTGACTCTGACTTCTCCTGCAGTGTCACTTTACTCCAGCTGGTTGGTGGTGTCGTCTCAAATTATTACTAAGTTTCTCGTTTTTCAAAAAAGGTTGAAGTTCAAAAAATCAACTCAAATCAGGGATCACCAGGAGACGTCTAGCTGAATGAGTTTAGAGTTTTATTGTCGACAGCAAAACCCGGAATCACAATACACAGACAGAATCTATGCATAAATGACACAAAGAGATACAATTTGGGGTGTGTTTTTATACTGTCAATATTGCTGACCCTTGCAAAAAGATTCAACCCCCCCCCCCCCTCCCTTGTTTGGTGAATGTTTAACAAATCAGCTTTCTTCCAAAACACATGATCTCATTCCCCTGGCACTAGTTCTTAAGATGCCCCAAAACATGCCCTCTTACAACTGTATTCAGTCCATGGGCTGCAGGTGCATTGGCTCCTAAGAGGCCTTTTGGTTTTCGTCATTCTTGGCCTTGAGTTTTTGTTTTTTTCCTTGCCTGTTGTAATTCAATCCTACACAGCTGCTGCTGCTTGCTGAGCAGATCTGACACAAGTCATTTCAAGTTCAATATTGCCCAGTTACTTTTCTTGCTGCATTCTTTTTCAATAATGATAATAATAATAATAAAAGTGCAGATTATATTTAATCACATATATTGTGGTTTTCATACTTATTCAATCATAAAGTACTTATTCACTTAGTAGTTGCAGCATCACATATACTTCTTCGTTTAACATAATGCCTTCAGATTTGATCATCTTTAGCATACGATGGTCAACAATCAAGTATCCTTTCAACAGATACAACATTGTTCATTATTAGTAAATATCACCTAAATTTTACACTACAGTGGAGATGGTCGTCTAGAGGTATGTCACCAGCCGTGCACTGACTGCTTACATCTTGGTGTTGGTTTCAGTTCATTTAGGTTAATATTATCGCCTCTTAAAAGTAAACAAAATATGTCAGAAATAGGAGCTGTTATCCATCATTGTCTTAACATCTTTTCTGTGTTTGTGTTTTCTTCTTTGCCCCAGCGTCTGAAAATATACCTGTATGTTCATGATGTAAGTATTCTTAGTTGTTAATCAGAGACTAAATATGGAAATTGCACTGTAATAAGAGTGAACACAGATCAATCCTAATGGAAAAATGATTAAATATGCATTTATTTCAATCAAAAAGCAGCCTAATATACATGTTTAAAATGTATCAGCTTTACTGTGCTGCAACAGTCACAACAGTCCCACATTATGAACTAACATTTATTTTATTTTGTTTGAGGAGAAGCCAGTTTCTTGTCAGTGAGGGAAAATTGAAAGTAGGTGTAACATACGTGTTGTTGTTTTTCAAAAAGCCAGACTTTATTACATGATTGATTTATTGAGGAAGCAAAGACAAAAATACCCTCTCATTGACCTTTTAATTGTGTTTTCATTAAGTATTTGCTTATCTCACAATCTAAAAGGCTTCACAATATCTGATCATGTTGTTAATGTTTGAGCAGGTAGAGATGATGTTTATGTTTTTTGCTGACTACTCCTTCCATGACTTGTTTTATATTTGTGTGTTTTTATTGTTGTTTTCCAGATAACGTACTCCATGTGTTATCTAGCTGCACGTGAGTTTGATCAAATAAAATCTGGTAATGACTGACCAGGGTAAAACACTATATAAGGCTGGGATTAACACAGAAACTACAAAGTTTAGATACACAGACTGACAGTCACAGAATGGAGATGACTATGTTTATTCCACTGCTGCTGCTGATCTGCTCTTTCTCCACGGCTCAGCTTCAAGAGGAGCCTGACAATGAAATGATTCCACATGGAAAACAGACTGAATCCAGGGGAGGAGAACCAGCAAATGCCTCTGATCACCAACCAGCCTGTCCACAAGACATTCATGCTGTGCTGAGAGAGATGACTGCCTTGTTGGCTGAACAGAGGGTGGAGATCAGGCAGCTACAGAGAGATAATGAAGGTACAGTAGTATGTCAGGGAGTTAGGGATGAGACAGAAATATTGTTTGCATAGAAGATGTCTAATCATGCATGTTTCTTCAATTCTATTGTTTCAGCACAAACAACAATGGTGGTAGCACAGGCAGCAAGACTGGAGGGGCAGAAGACTGTGGTGGACAACTTGAAGCAGGAGATCAGTCACTTACAGAGAGATAATGAAGGTACAGTAGTACATCAAGAAGTGAGAGACGAGACAGAAATATAGTTTGCATGAAATATGTCTAATCATACATCTGTCTTCAATTCCATTTTTTCAGCACAAAAGACTGTGGCGGACAACTTTAAGCAGGAGATCAATCACTTACAGAGAGATAATGAAGGTACAGTAGTACATCGAGGAGTGACAGATGAGACAGAAATAATATTTGCAGAGAATATATCTTATCATACATTTTCATTCCTTTTTTACTTTAGAACAGGCAGCAAAGCTGGAGGGGCAGAAGACTGTGGTGGACAACTTGAAGCAGGAGATGATTCATTTACAGAGAGATAATGAAGGTACAGTAGGGGTTTTGTGAAGTGAAGCAGAAGACATGCCTGCTTGAAATTACACATTTTAATTTACTGTTAACTATTGACCCTTCAGGAACAGATGTCAAGTCATCATGGTACAAGAAATATAGTATATATATTGAACAATAACTATAATTAAAAATTACAAATGAGAAAGCTAGTTTTCCTAAATGTATTTACAAAGGATTAAAATGAGTAACTGGATTTCTCTGGACAATATTTTATTTGAAAATATTCAGATATCAGTGGATACATCAAAGCTTAATCGAAACAATGATAATTAAATCTTTTTTTTTCAGCACATACAGCTGAACTGATCACCATTCAAGCCAGGACAAATGTCACAGAAAACCAGGTAGAGACTCTGAAGATAGATGGAGAAGGTAAGACTCAAAACGTATTTATATGAAGAGTTGCATTGTTATCCTATTTAGATTACTTGAAAGATAATATTAGAATATACACAAGATAAATCATATTACAGTAATATTAACCAGTATTAAAACATGTTTCTCTCTCTCTCAGCCAAACAGGTGGCTTTCTCTGCCTCTCTGTTGGCTTCAGGTACAGGAGATGTCGGACCGTTTAACACACAGACTGCTCTGGTCTTCAGACACGTCGTCACAAACATTGGAAACGCCTACAACCCAAACACAGGTACTTGAATTCACACATTTTAACAATCAATTTGACTTTTCATTACAACAGTTGATTCTCCATTCATATCAAATGACAAAAAATGTCCCACAGGGTTTTTCATTGCACCAGTGAGAGGAGCCTACCACTTTGAGCTCTACATAGGTGCATATGGACATAATTCATATCCTTCAGGTGCTTGGTTGGTCAAGAATGGAGAACATATTTTTATGGCATATGAACATCAAACTAACGGTTATGGGACTTCTGCCAATGGTGCCACACTGCTTCTAGAGGTTGGAGATGTTGTGTTTTTGCGTCAGCAACACACCACAAGGATACATGACAATGGAAATCACCACAGCACCTTCAGTGGTCATCTGCTTTTCACCATGTGAGAAAGAAACAGTCCTTTTTCTTCACACACTGTAGCAGTGTACCAGTCTTTGTTGATAGAAGCTGTTTTAATTAGGAGATTTCTGACTTTTTCATGACCCAGAATTTCTTTTCATTTCATTAGGGGAGTGCAGTAAAAATCCCTTATTTCACAATGTTAAGAAATAACAAAAATAATTGTGTATCTTCAGCTGGATTCACATCTACCACTGTTATTCCTCTTTGTTCTTTGCTCCATCTCACCTTTACTGTCTGATTTATTTACACCATGTTTTACTGTAGATGCTCATGTTGATGTGAAAGGAAAAATCCCTCTGTACCTTTGGAAGCTTATATCTGTGCATGTTTTAACTTGTAAGTATCTAAGAATGTAATAATAACATCAATAGTTTGTACATTTTAAGTGTCTTTTTTATGATTGTATTCTCTTATATTTTAATAAAATAATAAAAATCACTGCAGTTCTATTTGTGTACTGTGAATGATTGATCATAGCTGGCAGTAGGAAGTGCAAGATTGGTATTTTTATGGTTGAACAAAGGTTAGACTCACCACCTAAACATAAACTGTACTTTATATTGTAATTCCAACTGACTGTGTTTACTCATTCATGAGATTATAATGAGCTAATTACAGTATTTAATATGTACAGTAGTTGCATTTTGATCTCAACTTTTTTAACCATAATTTTTCTGTAATATGTCTCTCATCCTGTTAATTCACATTCTTATCAGTGGGATTAAACACTGATTGCTTGGAGATCTGCTCAACATTCAAATGTGTTATTAATAATTATTTTTAACTTTATTATTAAAATGCTAAATGCAGACATGAAAACGGGTCATGGGTGAAAAAGGTGAGAAGGATACGACCCCTCTAGGGAGGTTAGGGCTTGAAATCATCAATCTGATGCATTTTGAGAGGAAATTCAAGCAGAACTACAACCCGACCCCGTATAAGCAGCAGAAGACGGACGGACGGAGGACAGTACAGTTTGATGAAAGTGCAAAGATTAAAAGAAACATGTTCAATGTAAATTTCTGCTTGAAAACCACATCTTTATCCCATTTATATGGAAATGGTTAAATACACACACACACACACACACACACACACACACCAATACAACAGAAAACTAGTTTACTAGTGCACAAGTGTGGATGTAGTAGTTGTTGGAAACTCCTGTACTTGCACAGGATTCACACTGATAAATTCAACACCAGACTCTCAGCACATGCAGTGAATGTGTGTGTGTGCGTGTGTGTGTGTGTATTATCAAAACACTACACTCTACACTCAGATATGCAGAAACACTTCAAAGAATAGCAAACAACCTGTTTTTAGAATCTCCACAATATCAAACATCCCAACAACAAATGTTTTCAGAGTCATAAAAAAAAACACAATGCACATTAACAACACACACACACACACACACACACACACACACACACACATTAGAGTAGTTCCCTTATGCAATGACCTTTCTCCTAGCAAACTCCTCCACAACATCTCTAAAGTCCAGGTCTCTGACAGGTTCAGACTCTATTTCCAGTAATGATAAAAGGACTTCAGGCTCATTTTTGATTCTCCCCAAATAAGAAAATGAGCTCTCCCCCTCACAGTTTGTCACCGGCAACGTGAGGAACATCCACAAAGCTACATAAACATTAGGGAAGACTAACTGCACTGGCCAAACTTCAATCTGGTTTTCAGCATGTTTGAGGGTGACTTGTCTGTTTCAGCCAACATGAAGGATCGGAACTGCAGACACGTAAAACACGCTGTTCCGCCTACGGGACGGACCGGAAGTTGGGAGGTAGCCACAAGTTCTTCTTAATGTTTTAAACACCAACCCTTAAACATATATATTCATGCCATACATTGTTGGAAAGCTTAGATTGTCCTGATTCATTCATGACCACTCACGACTTATGGTTGCTCACAGCCGTAATAGTATTAGCGGTTAGCTCGGCTAGCCACTTAGCTAAAGTAAGAAAAGCTATAATGCTACATACCTTCAAAGTCTTCCCTTTATCCACAACGATCATCTTATGACTCAGGACTTTCTGTACAGCTCGCCAAGTATCCATTCTTGTGAAATATGAAATCCGTTTCCATAAAACCGGAATACTTTCCTCAATATGTCCATGTATTTAGTCCAACACGTAACGTAATAACACACATAACAAACCATATACGGTCCGGTTTACGTCATTTCCTGACTCCTGCGTGCATCTGTGGGACACGTGACTGTTTCATACGACACCACACACACCAGCCAATCAGTGCTTAGGATGAGGCAGCACATGTCTCCAAAGCCAATGAGGACATGTGACCGACGACAAAGTGGGTGACAATAGGTGCGTGTATTAATCGTCTATCTATGGTATTAATGAGGTCTACTCACATAAAAAAAACACCAAGTGACGGAGGCCGCTTGACACCCCCCCCCCCCCCCCCCCCAAAAAAAAGAAAAAAATTCTCATCGGATCTGCATGATTCACGTAGGACATCTATTTTGGTTTCAAAACGGCGAATTTCGCCGAAAGGTGAGTGATTTTCATGTCTGTAAATGGGGGGATTTAATGTTAAGTCTTACCACGTCATTCTGTGATTGTGCAAAGTTGACATATTTTGGCCTGCATGTGGGCTAATAGAAGATTAGCCCAAATAAATGAAAATTATTAATTTGTGGGGAATGAATGTGGTGAGTAAACTGGATTTGGATATTTCGATGTCCAAATGGAAAACTTGGCCTAATCATGAACAGATCACAGGGTCAATAAAAGTATTACTTTTCCATTCAAACTTCATGTACCATAACCACCCATCACAAATGTCGTTCCAATCTGGATGAAAGGGACTCTTGCATTGGACAGACTGTGTGAGTGACCAATCAGCTGAAACCAAAAAAAGCAACAAGGCACATTTTATTACAATAAAAACTAGCTTAATATGTGTATCACTTTTCTTATATCTCTTCCAAAAGAAACTTAGTCATCAACAAATCAGCTAGGACAATATTTTATAGATGAAGATCAATAATAATAATAATAATAATAATAGTGTTAGTGATGAAATTTAGACACATTTCCCATATAAAAAGTCAAATGTCAAAGTCTAACCCTGTTGTTGTTTTGTTAAATGAAGATTAAAAAAACAAAAACAATAATAGCATTAGTGATAAAGTTACACAGTTCGTGAGTTCGTGTATAAAATAATTAATGTGATTAATTTTTCCCTGGCAATAGCACAGAGAAGAAAAGACATTATTCCACTATTAATACTCTAATACTACTACAACAATACATGCCAAAGAGAAGTGTGGCACTAAATATTGTTGTAATATTGTCACCATTAATCCAAATATATAAAGTTAAAACTCAAGAGTCAGAGAAAGAAGTGCTGTTACAGAAGTGCATTACTATATTAGGTAGATAATGTCATCTAGCATATATATAACCATGTTAAATGTTTGTATCCATCAGTTGAAGCTGTAGTTTTCCTTCAGGTCGACTTGGCTCTCCAAGACCTTCTCAGTCATCCTCAAGGGTTTGGGGACCCTTTGGGATTTCAACTTGACACTCAAGGGCCTGGGGACTGTTTTTGATTTCAACATGACATTCAAGGGCCTGGGGCCTCTTTGGGTTTTAAACACAACACTCTTCTGGAGGCCATCAGCAGATGCTGGATTGAGAGAGACAGATAAACAAAGTGTTTACACGCTAAAAACCAAATTAATATTTTACAGATATTGTACATCTAAATGTTTAACTTTATCCTTTAGATATCACAGATTCAAAACAATGTGGCAAAGTTACTCATTATCATTTTATTATAAGCTTATTAAGTAGTATTTATGGTCTGAACATCAGTGTCCAGGGGTAGGGGTTGGGGGCTGGTGTTGTTTACTGTTGCTATTGTTGAAAGGAGAGGTCCTGATTCCCACCTGACACCCGGATACACTCGTCCTTATGCCTTTCATCCCATGCTTTCAGTTTACAGGTCCTAGAGCAGTAAAAGACCTTGTGGCAGCGGCTGCAAGCGGTCAGCTTCACATTCACAGAGCGACCGCAGTGGTAGCAGAACTTAAACAATGGCGTCCTGGGAAATTATTCAAATGCACAGAGTTGGAAATGGGCTCCATGGTGGATTAAATACAAGTTCACAAGAAATAGACAGTTTGCATGTGCAGTACATGAATGTGCGTGTGTGTGTGTGTGTGTGTGCTTTTTACCGGTGTTTTTCTGTTACGTGTTGTAGATTTTGACAGCTGGGACTGGGCTCATTGTTCACTTCTCTCTCTCGCTGCTCTCTCTCCCTCTGGGCAGCAGTCTGTCTCAGCAAATCTCCCATCATGCTCAGCAGCTGGCGCCGTTCTTTGAATGTTTCCCTCTCCCGCATGTTCAGAGCATGGAAGGGAGTGTTGGCAATACGAAAGTCCTACAGTGTAACATATACCATTACATAAATACATTATAAGCAATGTTGCATTACTATACAGTATAGTAATTAATTGTTATTTATTATTATTAACTTAATGTGTCAGTATAGTCTATACTACCATTTACATAAATTGGTGGGACAAAATATTAGAAACACCTCACAATGTAGTACAACCCAATACAACATCACCACTGCTTCTAACTATGGCTTCAAAAATACATCTCTGACACTTGACAGGTCTCAACACTAAATTATTAATTAAATTTCTCACAAAGTGAATGAAGTTTTTTTTAAATTCAGTTGAATTGCATAAAGTGTTTCTGACAGTAAAGGTGTGTTACCTGGTTGAAGGAGTAGTATGCGAAGTCGACTGCAGTGCCCACGACATCGCCCACCCTAATTGGCATCAAGATGTTGGCACCGGCCTTTGCTAACATGTCCAACTACATCAGAGACACACACCGAAAATCCAAATAATACAATTTTGCTTACTATTTGGAGACACATACATTAAGGCCTATAAGTGTTGGTTTCTGAGTTAGATTAAGGTTGACTGTTACGAAGAGGCTGAGCACACAGTCATATGTGTTGTTTTGGGATTTATAATGCAGGACTTTGGGTCGCTGAGTTTTACTTTCTCAGTGAAGAGTAATGTTTGCACTCCTGTACACAGACACACACATGGAAAAAAGTGATAGAAAAATGCTCCACTATAATGTTCTTCTGGTCAGCTTATTTATACACTTTACATTTCGACATGCATCATAAATACCCTGCCAAAATATTAGCTGCATAATAATGGACTGCGAGTGTTGTAAGCATGCAGGAGTTTTTTTGTATTTCACTATCAAGCTCTTCTTAATAATATTCAGGATTATTCTTTAAGATGTTCGACAACAACATGTAACAAACATTTTACCATATACGCCATTTGGTCCGTGTAAATGTGTGTATTGGTTTGTACCAGTTTAGCTTTGTTGCCACCTAAGTGGTAGTTGATGTTGGCGAGGACACAGAGGGCGCTGCCCACCCTGCTACCCAAAGGGATGTTGGGATCTGCGCCACCTTTCAACAGCTCCTCCACTGCCTGAGCAAGAGAAAAGAACAGGTCCAGGTCAGAGTGAGGTTTAGTTGGCACGGATATAAATAAGTGTGAGTCTGTGTGTGTCTTTGAAGGGAGGCTACCAGGTCATTGCCACTTGCTATTGCCAGGGAGAGAGGTGAGTGTCCACTCCAGAGGAGGTCTGTGTTGGCTCTGTGGGAGAGAAGGAGGGCTACCACCTTGCTGGCATTCTGCAAAAAAAAAAAAAACAGGTACACTTTTCATAATTTTGATGATTCACTTTTTTACTAAAGCCATGTAAAGTTTTGCCCCCCACATTTGCCCATTCACACACACACTGGCAGAACAATCAGGAGCAATTAGCCAAAGGTGACAAGTGAAGAGGAGGAGCCAGAGACTGTATAACCAACTTCTGTTATTAGTGAAGGACCTGGTCTACCTCCTGAGCCACAGGCGCCCTTGTGAATATTTTGACTGTGCCTATACAGTATGTACTCACTCTGTAATCCCTGTCTCTCTGGCAAGCCACATGCAGAGCCGTTCGTCCTCCCTCTCTGGCACACGGGCTCTCATTAGTGCTCTGTGATTTCTGGCCCTTCATGAAAATCTGTAAAAGTGAAAACTCAGACTGCAACTCTTTTCTCACCAGTCCATCTATCCCCATAACTATTACCACTAGTAGAGGACTCTGATAAAGCTTAAAGAACATACATACCTTATCCTGTTCATAGATCTCATCCTGGTCGCACGCCTGTGCATCTGGATCAGTAGCAGTGTGCAGCAGCAGCTCTGTGATTCTGGGCCCTGCTGGACCGTGCAGTGAGGCAGCTACATGCAGGGGACACAGGCCTTTCCTCTGTCAAAAAAGGTTAAAAAGTTTATTTGGGTACATCTGCATTTTGGTGTGGCTTGTGCAAGGCAGTGGTGCATTGAAGTGTTACAACTCTAAACTACAAATGTGAGTATACTAAAATCCCTTTCAGTACAGGAAGTAAAACTTCTCACCCACCCTTCCCCATTTTTTCAATAAAGTAACACCAAAAAAAGGAAGTAAAAAGTAGGCTTCTACCTCAGGTGGAAGGGGAATGTCAGTCCGAGCTCCACACAGCAGAAGTCTCCTGACAGCCTCAGTGTCAGCAGCCATAATGGCCAAAAAGAGGACAGGCATGGGGACTCTGGATACGTTGGGGTCAGCTCCCCGTTCCAATAACAGCTTCAGCGTGCTCAAACGAACACGGTGCCTAATATAGAATATAGATTTAGCGCACATACAAAGGGACAAATGCAGTATACGAATCAGCATTAATGCCATCTTAACAAAACAAGCAGCACAGGAAGAGAGATAACGGGGGAGGAACAAGACCAACTGACTCAGTTTTCATGGCAGCCATTTTGCGTACAGTCTCCTGCGTGTCCAAGCGCTGAGGAATCCCAGTGTGACTCAGAGCTTCAGCTGAACGCTGCATCACTTCCTCTGTGACCTGGATGTCGTAGCTGTTGATGGAGCGGGCAGAGTCAAAGGTTTCTCTCGGGGTGAGTTCATTGTCTTTGCCCTGCTGCAGACAGACAGACAGACAGATGAGTTGACAACAGTGAATTTTTAAGAGTGAAAGATCTACAAAGTCTTCAAATCAATTACAGGATGGAACTTTTGTGTTCTTTACCTGAAGTCTTCCTACTGCTTTGTGTCGGCTATCCCTCCACTGCACACTGCCCAGTGAAATGTGACCATCCATCACCTGAATGGAGCGCTCCACGCCAGTCACATCATGGCTTCCGCCCTCTTCTCTCTCCTCTAGATCATCTTCATTAAAATCTGTTATTAACTTCTCTACACCGTATTCAATCTCCTCTGCTATCTCCGCATTCTCATTTCCTGACTCAGTTCCTCCATTCTCTCCAAACTCTTCATCTACCTCTTTAGTTTCTCTTTCATTAAAATGTCTTTCCAGCTCCTTCATTTCTGTTTCCTCACTTTTCCACATTTGATCACATTCTCCCTCTTTCTCTCTTTCCTCCCCATCTCCCCTTCTGCTCCTTACTTCACTCTCTCTAACATTTTCCACTCTTTCTATCTCATTGCTGTCGCTCCCCCCTCCTTGTCCCACTATCTCTCCTTTTTCCTTCTCCTGAAGGTGTTCAGTGTCTGCGGTTGTCTCAGGTTTATTTGGGCTAATGCAGAGATCAGCAGTAAGCTCACTGTCATTGGACACTTTACTGCTGTGATGTGAGATGTGCTCAGTTAGTTCTTCTGTTGCCCTGAAAAAAAGAATCAACACAGAGGTTTATGGTGCACACTTCACAGGTTGTAATTGCAGCAGCCAGTGCCAATTTTATCTCATTAAAAACTAAATTATTTCACAAGATTAAAAAGATTAGTGATTGTGTTTTGTCACAATGCTCCCAACAAGATAGAATATACAGTTTCAGCTAAACACTAATAGCAAGTAACAGAGGTGATATTACTCTAGTTGAACCCTTACTGGTCAGAGGAGTGACTCTGGTTGCTCAGGTCTGTGTCAGTGGTCTGAGGTCTGCTATTAGGGCTGGTTGTGTGTGTAGTGAGGTCCAGTGGGCTGATCTGAGGACTGTTCCCCCGTGCTGATTGAGACCTTAAACCCTGATGACACATTACAGTGCAAAAGTGTCAATATAAATGTAAAGTATATGTGAGCTTGCTTCATTTAAATTGCCGGTCCAAAACACAGCTTTCATGCATACATGCTACACTACTAGAGGCGATAAGGTAACACAGAAAAAAAACTATATAAAGCAGAGTCTTACTTGTGTTTTGTTTGGTTGTTCAGTCGTTGTGGTGCGCAGAGAGTGAAAAGGGTAGTAGAGGATATGACATACGGCCAGGGCTGACATGCCCTCACAATTCAACTTGTCAATATCAGCGCCCATATCCAACAGGAGCTGGATCACATCATTATGGCAGTTTACCTGACGGATTATAAGATGAAACAAAAAGGGAGATAAACATGTTTGAGAGACATTGAAGCATAAATACAGAGACAGAAACCTTTGATTTTACTATAATTATAAACTTTAATAGTTGAATTGTTGACTAAAGTGCAGGTTTCTGAAGGATTTTCTTGTTAAATGATAATAATAAAAGAAAAAAAATTAATGAACAAATGAAATCAACAAACAAAACAAACAGTGAAAAATGAAATAAATTGAGTGCGGTTACTGTGGCAGCGATCAGTGCGGTGTGTCCCTCTGAATCTGCTACGTCAGGGTGGACACAGCTCATCTGAAGAATTTGTGAAACCTCTTGCAGTTGCCCTCTGGTGGCCTGCTGAATCAATATCTCTGAACTGACCTCCAAAGGGCCTTTAGGGCCAAAACTGTCCCTGTTTAGAGCGAGAACTGCTGCAACATCCCAGTCTACATTTTCAGCCTGTAGTCTGAGAGAAACAAACATTGGCAAACTTTCACTTTTAATACTGTTAGCAGTCAGACCTTGAAATGATGTGTATGTATTTTTCTTTTTCTCAATACAAACACTTTTGCTAAACTCAAACAATACTTTTTTTTATGTGTATCTGACCTGTGTTTGTGTATGTGAGCCAGCATGCGTTCTTGTAAGGGCAGAGCAGAGAGGGGGTCTCGTTCATAGCCTTGGTAGGGGTGAGCATCCGCCTCCCACAGCTCGCCATAAAAGTGTTGATCCAGCTCTCTTCTACGGCCCGGGGGCAGCGGCAGGTGGTCACCATTTGTCGAGTAACTCTCCAGGCCAGGAGGAAGGATAAAACTCTCATCTGACAGCAGATGTCTGTCTGTGTCTACCTGAGGAGGATGGAGAGTATTGAAGTGTAATGACCACAGAAGACTTGTGAAAAGTAACAGCTTGAGTCCCATGTTCAATGTGAATCTAATAAAGTGAAAGTGGTTATTTGTGCTCCACCAAAATATGTCCTTTCAATGAAAGAATAGTAAAAAAAAATGTATTAGTTTTCTGTAGTCATAAACCAGTATTTTCTTTATAAAAATACGTTACCTCAGAGTATGTACTAGCCTTGGTCTGGAGATCAGTAGAAAGAATGGGAGGCTGACGAGCAGAAAGAGCAAAAAAGGAGATGAATACATATTTTAGTGACATGTTTAACACATATTTTGTGTAAGTGCCACATATTTACAGGTACAAGTCTCCAATGAAGTAGGCTTTTCTTCCTAATACAACATTGTTTGTCTTATACAGGATTTATAAGTGATAAAAAATAAATCAGTGAAGCTTAAAATACAACAATCCTGTGTCTTAAAATTGTTTTAAAGATGGTTTTGGACAGGATATCTAAACAGCATTTTCACTACAATAAAAACAAAAATAAGCAAGAAAATTAAATTATTTTATCTTTTTGTACGATTATTATTTTACCTGACTCTGTAAATCTGTGGTGACCACCGGGTCCATATAGGCAGCATATTCAGGAAAGCTCTTCAGGCTGAAACCTTCTTCTACAGAGGTACAGAGCTTTAGCAGGCGCTTCCCGAGCCACAGACCCACATCCTGACACCCGTCTGGATAACTAACCACACCTGGACCGAACCTCTGGTCAGCGTGGTACAAACCCTGGAGAGGAGAGGAGAGGCTCGTTGATATTTACTATTATCTATAAAGGTCAGTGACAAATAAGGGTTGGCAAGATGAGCAATTCAAAAATATCTCAAAAAATGGTTTTAAAAGCAGCATCAGGTTTGTTAAAATGTACATTTTATATTTTTGTGGGCTTTATATCATTTGAAATGCCATTTGCTCCATTTTTTAATCAAAAGTAAGAAGGAATGCTCCTGAAAATGTCATTTTTTGTCAATATTGAGCAGGACATATCATCAAAACAACCATTTTTCTAAATAAGTTTTGAGAAATGATTGAATTTTTTGTAAAAAAAACAACAAACAAACAAAAACGTGTTGCATTGCTAAAAGTGGTATTCATATTTTTAGTCATATTCGTATCAGTATTTATTCTACATTTTAATTCATATTTAGGCTATTTTCCCTGTAGCTATATAATCAGATTTTTATGATATACTGGTAATACTGGTTATACTAACTGAGACTGGGTTGCATCATGTCATTGACCCATAAACTAAAACAATCTGTCCCTCCAGTTTACCTGAAATGTGGCTCCATCGGGGAACAGCTGTCGTCCATATCCTTCCTTTCTGTTGAGGTAGAACTTGCCAATGAACCTGTGGCCTGTGGGCCAGCAGTACACCCCATCACCATGTCTGTAGTCTTTGTAGAAAGAGCCTTCATAGTACTAAACAATGGACAAACAGGGAGGGATAGTAGTAAAAAGAAGTAAGTTAAAGTAATTATTGTTGATGTTGAAGAAGCTCATTTGCCCTTCATACACTAGCCACACACTATAATTTGATGATTTACTTGTAGTATGTTCTCTCTTTGAAGAAATATAAATCACTAAAGTGAACTCAGCTAGCTAAGTTAAACCTGAAAAAGATTCACAACATGTTTTTATCATTTTTAAATTCACGTTACCTCTCCGTTTTTCCAGGTGTACCTTCCTGTGCCGTGTTTGAACCCATTAACAAACTCTCCCTCATATTTGGATCCATCGGGCCACTCCTGAACACCGACTCCTTCTCGTCTCTCTCCCCCGACTCGAGCTCCTGTGACGCCGTTGCTATGACTCCCGGTCCCCGGCTCCACACCTCTCTCCGGAGCTGCCGCAACACCTTCGCAGGTCGACAGCATTTTAAACCGGGGCGGGGGCCGTAGCACGTCCGTCAAGATAACCCACCTGGATCCATTAGAGTACAACTTCTTCTTATAACCAGCTAAGTTATAAAAACTGAAAACGAATGTGTTTACTCTAGAGGAGAAAACTTTAACTCTCAGAGGTCAGATTTGAGTTTTGACTTTCTTTCCTGTATGCGTTGGTTGTCATGACGACGATAGAATCTGTGATGAGCTTCCACGCATGCGCAGACGACGTGTAAGAAAGTTTGTTTTTATTCCTATTCCCATTCATTTGATTAGATCACCTCCCCAGGTTAAAGTTACTTTTATCGACCGATAAAGTCGCAAAAATCTAGGCAGCAATCACAAAAAACACTCCATTTTATCCTTTAAATTGAACTAATTTCTCAGTTCTAATAAGACTCATCTTTATTGCCATGCCATTGCCAAAATGCCATGCTTAAGATAAGATAAGATGCATCTTTATTGATCCCCCTTGGTAGAAATTAAAATGGACACAGCAATACTGTGGGACAAAAAGTAGCAGTGTAAGGGTGAAAGTGATAAAAAAAAAAAAGTAAAAAAATTAAAAACTGTATACCGTAAACAATATGATTGTGCAATATGCAGAAGTTTCTGAGATTATTTACATGTGTGCAATGTCATTATTATTATTATGATAGATAGATAAACAAGTAACAAGCCTGTTTTGACAATGTAAGTAGTAGAAAGTAAAGCTATTTGTGTTCAAATGTAGGGAGTAAAAGTAAAAAGTCAGAAAAAAAATAAAAACTCAAGTAAAGTACAGACATCTGGAAAATCTACTTAAGAATAGTGTCCCACCTCTGCTAATTACATTTCCCCCTGTGCAATAAGGAGTTGAAGATACATAAGATCCACCTTGCATGCTGCGGCCTAATAAAATATAAATAAGAGTGGAAAATGAGAGTAGGTAATTGTCACAGAGCAGGATCATCCTTGTTGGGTATAAGTGTCCCACTATGTCGGATCAGTGAAGCAGGACCACCCTTTGAGTATGTGTGTGTTCACATGATACCTGACACTTATTGTGACTGACTGACTCTGCTGCAGTGGAAGTGTTGGAGGTTTTGTGTTGGTGGATGATACAGTCATCATCACAATGTCATCAGAGATGTGTAACAAAATATTTCTATCAGGCCTACATGTTTCTTAAAGTGTCCTAAACATAAAGCCAGGGAGAAGCTGAAAGTGTCAATTTGTAGGAGTTAATATGTTAATATGAATTCAGTTTAATTTATAACTACTGTTTGGCAATTACTTGATTTACAGAAGCGGTAATAAATCAATAATTAATTCACAATCTAGAATAATCTTCATGCTCTTAACTCCTTACTAAATTACAAATGTGTTTAACTGCCATACAATCTTACCATCATTAATTGTTTAATACATCCTTTCTTTCAACACAGTTATGAACAGATGATTTGTCGTGCTTAACTTTTTTACTAACTTTGCACTCTGTTATAATATTCAAGCAAATCTCAGCCAGATGTCTTCATGATACACTCATACACTTTCTTTCCACTCCTCACTTTTCTTTTATTATTATTTAGTTTGACTACAATTTGGATTACCAGTAAATCCATCCACCCATTCATTTCCTATTTATTCAGTGTACTTACTGTACAGTGGGTCCAATTACTTACAGTACAAAGCCTACATACATACATACAGGATACAACACCCCTCTCATGTTTGCCCCTTTGAAATAAACACTATATACTATATATATAGATATATATCTGTATCATGTAAGTCTTGAATATACAGTTACCGATCTAAATGTCATGTAAGTAAAACATAATGCATGTAGGAAAGTAGGTCACATTTCATCTATAACATTACAGGAGCCACATACCTTTTGGTTCCCCTATTGTCTGTTCGGCAGGTCGGAGTGCAGCATGATCATCGGACACCAGCTGACTTCTCTATTGAGCACATGGCCATCTGTTTACCTAGAGCCTAGATGAGATTTTTCAGGTGAAGAATATTAAGTTACTGCTGTTCCCATGGGTCAGGGTGATTAAGTGCTTTACCCACAATTCTTCCCACAAAATGTTCAACCTGTGCAAATACATATACACACACACACACACGCTTCAGTGTATATTGGATCAGAGTCGGAGCGAGCAGACTCAATGTGATTATGCGTACATTAAGGTACTTTTAAGTTAATACAGATCTTCCAGGTAATGAAATGATGACCCTATATCGTTTTGTTTGCTGCATTTTCACAGTAGCTTAGAAACAAGTGAAGAAACAGAAGACATTTTTATACCTGTAAAAACAAACTTGACAGAAAGTCCAGAAACAAGCCAACAATACTATTAATGAATGAATTTTAATTAAAAAACATGATTTGAACCACTTCATCCATTTATTAGTCAGTTGTTCAATTAAAAGACAAAAAGTAAATAATCTTTGTTAAAACACTCTTCAAATTACATAAAGTGTTTACAAACAGTAGTGAACAAATAAGTCAGAATAGCAGAGCAGGGATTCAGTGCTTACATACATTATATACATGAGCTTTGTGCTACTTTCCCTCTCCTTTCTATCTCTGAAAGTTTCTCAGATGTTTGTCAACATATAACTTCTTTCTTCAAAACAAAGGCAAACACAAAAGGCAGATTTTTTTTTTTACGAAAACAATTCTAATAGGGTGAGGTTAATTCACTTTTAATTTGATCAACAAATGTCAATATCAAACTATAAAAGCCATGAACAGGCTATAACTTCTTGTGACAAACTTCTGTCTCCAGAAATGATCCCAAACTTAAAGGTGAACGTGTCCTCAAGCCTACTGTAAAATGTGCAATAGTTTTGAAAATAATAAGAAAACATAAAAGATGAGTATACGGTAAATTCCCTTCAGTTTTCCATTGAGGAAGTTGTGCTGACTGATGTGAGATGCAGGTAGGCAGGGGAGATTGTTAGCTGCGGAGGGAAATACTTCTCAGGCGTTGCTTCTCTCGTCTATTGTAAAAGTCTCCATGGGCTTTTTGCTCAGGGCCTTGATGTCATCCAGGAGACTGGTGGGGGTCAAAATGTGGGAAGACCCTGAAATAAAAGCAAAAAAAATAATCATTAGATCACAAATGACAAAATAAAAGCCATTCGCAGTTCTGACTGGCTCCAGCAGGGGGGGGTAACACAGCAGGAAATAAGAACAAGAAGTTACTGTCTCAGAGCATCCTTAAGTTAATTTGAATAGCAGCAACTCACTGGGTCACTAAATCATCTTTTTTGCCAACCAGATTTAATAAAAACAGAAACATGTAGTGACTCAGTAAAAGCTCACCAGGAGTTACAAAGACAAATCAAAGTGTACTCTTGTTTAAATTCCCACCTATGATGACCTGACAGGATTTGACTGCCTGGGTGACCTCGTAGGCACTGCGCATCTCAGAGTGGCTGATTCCTCCTATGACGAAGATGATGAGGCGTGAGCCGCTCCGGCGTTCGTCCTGAGCGCTGGTCTTCTTCTGACGGGCGCTGAGGAGCAGAAGATAGAAGGAAATGTAAATAAACAGATACAAATTTGTGAGAGGAAAAAGTGGGAGCCTTGTGTGCAAAAAATATGGAAAGGGTAAAAACACACAAGCAGGGGGCTGTGGGACCCTCCTTGTGTGTTATTCACTGAGAACTAACACTACCCCCTAAATGAACAGCACTTCAGTTGAATGCAGTGGCTCTAAAGCACCACTAGAGGGAGACAATAAGCTTTTTCTCCAGGTGAACTGATCATGAGTAATTGGTAGTAGAAAGAAATGCACAGAAAAGTTATATACATCAACTCTAATGGCATAAAATTGTTCATTGGGATCAGGTCTAAAAACTCTGATGAGAGCATTTCCAGCAGAATATCATTAATTACTTACAGACAGTATTGATCCTGTACTAATGTGATCATTAAAATAAAAACCCACCTCACAGCACCGGAGCCGTTCCAGGCTGCCGGAGATTCAGACTGGTGCGGCCAATCTTTGGTGTCCAGTTTGTTCTCCACAGCGTCCTGAAAGCAATAGATGTGTCATTTTGTGTGAAAACCTGGAGATTAAGACTGACAGAGGCCACAGTTTAGTAGCTCGGTGATCGCAATACTCAATTATTTCAGAGGATCGGCACCAAAATGATTTCAAAGTTCAGAGAGTTCATTCTGATGTGCTTTCTGTAGGAGGATTTTAAATAGTAGAAGACACCTCCATCCACCAGCCTTCAAGTTTAATCTGCAGTGTTTACAGTAAACAGGAAAAAGTTTGATTTTGGTGTCATTCTTCTCTTCTAAGAACTGTAGGTGCAATCCTTTCATTACTCAGTCTCAGGCTTAACATTTGAGAACAGTTTCTCAACAGATAAGGCTCATCTTTTTTGTTACTGAAAAGGTATATGGATTTTTTTTTCTTAAAGGAGCAAATTGGTTTTAACTAACTTCAACCTGATGTTATATTCCCGCACATCACAACTGTGTCTGTTTCCTGCTTGAAACAGACACAGTTCCTGCTGATGGGAGGAAACAGTTCACCGCAGCTCACTGTGAATCAGGTGCTGCAGTGGTGAAGACAGCTCAGAAAACACCTTCACGTAAAAATAGAAAGAAAAAGTAAAAATAAAGAGACACAAAAGTTTGTTACAGATCAGCCAGTTCTTCCCTTTTTGGATTAATTTATCTGAAACTGACATTGATCTAATAATGAGTTGTGACAATATGTGTTTTTTTAACCATTCAAATTATGATGATATTCAATTTGCTTCAAATCACAACCATGAACTCAGACCTTTAACATCTTGTTTGTAAAAAGACAATCTGATGTTTCTTTGTGGTCAAAACTTCCTCTTCCCCTTTCATCAATCATCTTCTTCTATTAGATTAGCAAAATGTGGAATTTCAATTCTGTTGAATTACAGAACTGAGATTCAGTAAATTGGTACATTTAGATTTCATGACCAAAGGCCACGGGAGTAATTTTGTCTCTCTGTTCCGCATCAATTTCTGAGAATTGGACTCAACAGCAGAGTTTTACATCAGGCAGCCTCAGAGCTAATCCTTTATTTCCTCTGGGTTTCATGGCTCTTAACTTACCAAGCTCAAAAGAAACAGCCACAAGCAAACTTAATCACAAGACAGAGTGAACAGATAAATGAGAGCACTGCATGTGTGATACGCCTCTTTTTACAATACAAACAAGAAAGCAGGTGGCAACGACATCCTACCTGTGTTTTAACACAAAGCATAATCTCAGCTCATTATTATAACCTCTTATATGGAAAGCATTTAAAATACAATGAAAGCATTTGAGGATCAATGCAGCACATCGAAAGCCTCAAAACAAAGTCGGCCCCGGGGCTTAACACATAAGTGCTGCATTATTACACCTTATAGATGCTAAGATGTTGTCTTTTACACGTGGATAAAGCACTACAGGACAACACTAACATATATATGACACGGCCTATCAGATGACCTCAATCTGATAACCACCTTTTGTGGTACACTCACAGTGTTGTTCATCATTTTTCTCACGAATGTCATTCAGAGGGGGGAAGCACAGTGACCTACATCGACCTACATGTTTAGATATGAAAAACATAACTTGTGTTCATGCCGGATATTCTTTTGTTTTTCATTCCTATCTTACATCCAATCTATATCATTCTTGCTATAGTTACGCTCCTTAACCTATTAAATACGCATAGTTCCCAGAGCTTCCTGTTTTCAAAAAGCAGCGTGTATTTCGGGTAAAATAAAGATTTTAATGCCATGTGACCATGCACAAACGATAGCTGCTTAGACAACACAGTTTTTACTGACCTCCATCACATCTTTTATGCAAGGAGTCCACCTGGAGAGGTTGTATGTCTCATCCTGGGAACGATCCCGTCTGGATGGTTTGCGTGAGAAGAAACTGGGCTAGAGACAAGAGTACAAGATACAATGACAAGGAATCAATTGGGACTGATTAGAGAATAAGAAATGTTGAGAACACAAAGACCTAAAAAAAAAACATAACCCTGTAGAAATTCCCGCCATCGGCTTTAATCTTCTCTGCAATCAACTAAGCTTTACACCAATCCGTTTTTATGCTTTACTACATACCGATGTGATGATGGGGACTCCCAGTTCTTTCCAGTTCAGGATAAACTCCCGTTCATCTTCGATCTTTACATGTTGGATGAGTTTGTTCAAATTCTCATCTGTTGTTCCTGTTACAATCAACCACAGAAAGAAAATCTGAGTATGACTGATCATAGTAAAATAATAGTTTGGGGTTGAGGGTCTTGGTTAACTTGAAAATAACTGGTAACTGGAAATATTGCATCCCTGTTCTCACTGCAATCAAATCATTTTTACTGCCTCCCTGTTCATAAAATGTCTCTTGATAGCTCTTAGAAAAAGGAAATAGTCTGCTGAAGAAGCTCATTGTTGTACCGTTGAGACTGAAGATGTAGAGCAGCACCGCTCTGATCTTGTCGTGGGTGCTGTACGGGTGGAGCAGCACGGGCAGCAGGGTCCTCATGGGATCCTTCACCTTCGCTCCCTCCACGTCTGACCCCACTGCAAGATCCTAGTGACAGTGATAAACCATTTTTTCAGCCTTGAGAAAAATTCATAAACCTCCACATGGTTCACATTTAGCAGCTGACAAGTCTAAATAACATCTGGAGGAAAAGGACAGGTTTGGTTATGAGGCCTTCTCTGTTGTCAAGGCTGACTCAATAAGATTTGACACTTGTTCCACCAAAAGAAATACCAAAGCTCAGACAGACCTGTTCAGCTTTGCAGAGTTTCTCCACGTTGTTTGAGAAATGTGTCATGCAGTCCTCAGCCAACTGCAGATGGACAGTTTTCTGGAGTGAAGACAGAGGAAACAATTAATTAATTAATTAAGTTTGAACAGGATTTCTTTTTGGGTTATTTGTTACAGTGGCCAGAAAAAAAGTGAATAACCATCTATCTTGTTTTGCAATAATCAGCCTACTTAAGTGCAAAACTATTTTTTTTTTTTTTTTTTTACACCATTCTCTAGTTATTACACCATTTAAAAAAAACTCCTATTGATTTATTTTTATTGTTTGTTTGTTATTGACCATTGAGCACTTCTCTTGTATATTCCTGTACAATGACAATAAAGGTTTTCTGTCTAAAGTCCACTTCACATTGATATCAGGCTTTGGATGGAACACACCCAACTATAACAAACTAATCAATTAACTCTTTATTATTACAGCTTAGTGCAAAATTACGAATGTGAGCCAGGGTTTAGAGACACCACATCAAGACCTGTTTCCTGGGTAACGCATACCTCCGTGATCTGTTTACGGAATGATGGCATCTTCTTCATCAGCTGGGCCAAATTGCTGATTGAGATCTGGAAAAAAAAAAGAAAAAATATTGTAATGTTTACACAGGTAATAAAATTCACAGCTCAAACACCCAGGAGAGCAAATAAGACTAAACCACAGCACCGTACCTTTCCATCTGGTTGTTTCTTGCTCGCAGATATTTCCTTCACCATCTTGGGGATTTGTCTAGTGCGAGAAATATTTAGTTAAAACTAAAGGGTGAGGAAATAGAAAGCGTCTAAATAACCCTCAGTCAATGCTAGCTCTCTCCATCAGATCTCACACACTTACTCTGACACTTCGGCAATGTGCTTGTGCCTCAGTTTAACCCAGAGCATGTCGTCCTCGTTCAGCAGGGCCTGCTTCTCTGAGCCATCTTTAGATTTGTACCTGGCCACAAAAAAACATTCAGTTGCTTTCACAAGTACTGTGTTTAATTTGGTCAAATCGCTTGTTATGTGAAAGACTGAATACAATGAGAGACAGTATGAAAAGCTTGTCTTACGTGTATGTGTCATTTTGGATGTCAATGAGGTCGTAGGACATGGCCTGGTAGGTCAGCTCATGCAGGATGGGGCTGACGGCGTCAAAGCCTCTTTCCACTATCAGCAGCTGGGCTTGAGTCTTTGCCTGTTGGGAGGGGGGGGGGGGGGGGATTACAGACAGGTGAATATAAAACATGAAACTGTATTATATGTAAAAACATTGTCAGAGAGGAACATTTGGCTTGTTTAGCAACCATTATCTCATTTTTGCCTTTTTAAAAAAATCTCTAACAAAGGCTAACAACAATTTAACCAGCTTAAGGTAAAGCGTTATATTATATCATATTTTTGTCTTTCACATGACAGTGTGTATAAACTGTGTTCTCCCAGCGCTAAGCCCTTGTTTAATCTATTAACACTCTTTGTTGACACCTTCTTCGTGTCGGTGTCTCACCTTTTTCTTACCACCGTCATCCATATCATAGTATCTGGCCAGCTTGCTGTCCACCATCTCTGCGAGGGTCTTAGCGTTCTCCATGTTGCTGTCTCTAGTTATGATTTAAAATGTTAACGGTGAGTTATCATAGTCAAGTTAATACATATCCAGGATGCACTGATACCAATGTCAAACTGACTTTTAAGGTGTTTGGGAAGAAAATCAACAAAGTCACACTTCATGTAAATTCAATAATGCCACATGTTGCTTTTTTTAGCTTTACTTTTAAATGTAATCCGTTATATTTCAATCTACTGTAAAAGAGAGTAAAGTGAAGTGCTGAAGCCTCCATTTCTATCACAGTTAGGTAATATATTCTCTGGTTTCATCTCAAACTTTCCTCATAAAAAAGGTGTCACCCTGCTTCGGGGCTAAGGTGTGTTATAAGCTGAGTAACCAAATATTCTTTGGCTTACTTCTTGTATCTGACTCCTGGGTACTCGTCCAACGTGGCACAGAGTGTGACGAGCTGGTCTGCGAGCGTCTCTAGTGTCTTCTTTTTGTCCTGACTGTGGGGGCTGTAGATGCTTCGGAAGGCTCCCGGATTATCACATGTGAACACCTGAAGAATATTTTAAAGCACCAGTGTCAAAGGTTGTTTAATTTTGTAATTTAATGCATGGATGAGGCTGCATGTAATTATATATATATTTTTTTGTGTCTCCCACTGCAGAACCAAATACCTCAATATCAAATCAACAGAGCTAAAAAAAACCCTTCTAATTTCCTCACATAATACCAGCTAAGAAAGTTTAGGAAATCATTACATCACAACTTAAAGTGACTGACACCCATTGATGATTATGTCAGAACACTTCAGATCTCTTCCTCTTAACCTTGAAGAAACTAAAACTAAAAGACTTTTTCCCTGAGTAAGTAAGAAACAACAGTGTAGATAAAAAAAGAGGAAATGGAGCATTACAAAAGAACTTAAAAGAAAACAACAATGTTCTGTGAACACGTACTTGTGCCTCTTGTGGCATGAAGGATATGTTTATCTCCTTACAGACTCGTATGTACTTTGCACAGTACAGCTTCATATCGTTGAAGAGTTCATCGGGGCAGTCTGAGGGAGAAACACAGTAAAAATCATTTTAAAAAAACATCTTGAAATGTTAGTTAAAGTGTATTTTTGTCAGTTATTTTTGTTATTGTGGTGATTTATTAGTTACTTACAGTCAGTGAAATACACATATGCTCCTTTATACTTGGGTTTAGTCTTGAAGTCAGCAATAAAGGCTTCCACACACTAAAAAAAAGAAGAAGAAAGAAATCACAGCTGAGTTTTAGTAAAAAAATTAAAAAAAAAAAAAAAAAAAAAAAAAAGCAATGCAGATATAATATGGTCATCATAGAGCGGTCATGGCAAACCTTAGCTGTGGGTGTAATGAAGTAGATGGCCTTCATTTCTGGAACAGGTTCTCTGATTTTGTACAGGTCCTCCACAACTAAAGAAACAAGATATTTATTTTAAAGAGGGTAGCTACAGAAATCCACATCATAATCAGTGTACAAGCAGAAAAAGTTTTTTTTTTTCTATGATGTAAAACAAAGCCTACTTGTTATTTTCTCTGACATCAGATCTGACATTTTGCAGCATGATGAGAGGATCTTGGTGGTGAAGGGGTCCAGAATTAAAATCTGTAAAGAAGATAAGAGGGTAATAGTTAGAAGCTGTCCATAGAGTATTGGGACTATTTATTGAGTACACGTGGGGGTTGTCTTACCTTCCATACTTCTGATTTTCTGCAGTCTGTAATAATTGTGTCTTTTATTCCTGGAAGAGACAGAAAATATCACAAAAAACATGAATTAAGTTGGGCTACATTTTTTGAGCTGGGTCTTGGTTTTAGTGCTTTAAAAAAATCTTGTGACAGACATTGATCAAGTTACAGACAGCTGCTGGCCAAATACAAAAAAGTGATTGGTGTATTTTTAGCAAATTCAGGACAACGTTGTGAAGTTACAGACCTAATAGTTACTGGAAATAATGATGAATACCAGCAGTAACGTTATATGTGTGTGCAACAGGTGTCTGTGTTGTTCATTTTGGTTACCCTCTCCAGTGTAAAAATCAAGGCGGTTGTCTTGTCTGTTTCTTCTTCTACATTTGGTGGCCAGTTTATTAGACACACCTATAGCCAAAATGAAAGCAGTCTAATACAACACCTCTCTAATAGATTCTACCTTCCTGAAGACTATATTTGCACAGTTTCAGTAGAGAGATGTCGATTCAACTTTGGGGTCATTTTTGGAGTCTGAAACTGAACATGATACCCTTTATGAAGGTTGTGGTTATATCTTAAATTAAGTTATTTCTAAATAGGTGCACCTGATGAAAGAGAAAGTGATTTTTATACCCCTTAAAAGGACAGGTTGACAATGACTCAAGTATGTGTTATAACAGAGAGGCGCGCAAATAAACAATCAAACAGGTTTTTCTGGCTGCAATCATTTTTCCTGTTCATACAGACAGTTAGAAATGCCTTTATAATGTGCTTAGAAAGTCCTTCTGTCCACATAAAAAGTTTTTTAAAAAGTTTATATGAAGCTAATATGATGCTTCATTTGATTTCAACATCTATTTAGTACCACAGTCACTCTTTTTGTTATTATACCTCCTCCACAGCTCAACAAGGAAACACAAAGACATAATTTGATGCTAAAGATTGCAAGAAGACTTACTCAGAATACATAAACCTCATATAACCTTCAGATAAAATTTTAAGGGCATATTTTACCTTAACTAAATACTATAGATATATAGTTCAGAGATAGAAGGAGAGCGACTAAACACAATCTGCGGTAGGACTATGACAAGGTAAGACCTGTAATCCCCCCCTCAACAAAGTAAAATCCCCCACATATAGGGCAAAATATTATATTGCAATAGCCTTTAAACTGTGAATTAAACATAAATTGTGAACGTGTTATGTACTGTAAGCACTCCATCCAACCTGGAACTGTGTAATACATACTGTGCCTTAACATTTTAATATATTTAAACCTTAATAAATACTGGTTATAAAAAAAAGAGGGACAAAATATTAGGAACACCATTCAATATAAGTACGCCATTGCCACTTAATACAACCTCAGTAATAAACACTAAGCAGAATTATCACCTTTTAGACAATGTTAACAAAAATCTGATAATGTATTAAGCTTTTGTGTAAGTAGACTTAAGGAAGAGCTGTCTCATACAGACACCGGACTGTGGTTGAATAAGGCAGACTTGGAAAAACTGTGAATCACCAACCAGTCATCTCTCATTACAACAGCTAAATAGCAACCAGCAAAAACAACAACACCTAACGACGGAGAAGCATGCTTAAAGACATAACAGATGTTTTAAAAGCCTGTAGTTAAAGTTTGGAGTCGTTGTTGTGGTGTCAGTGTTTTAGCCTGCAGCAGATATGAGGTGGGGCTGCAGGCGAAAGAAAGTGACCTCAGACTCAGGATTCATAACACTTCCCAAAATAAAAAAACACCCAAACAAGTGGATGTCAGTCAAGCTAAAGCCATACAAAACAGCATAAAGAAATACAACATAAGTATCTGTTTAATCTGCTATTTTTTCTTTTTTTGTTTTGTTTAGTAAGTCAGAAAGATAGCAACAGTTGTGTTACGAGAAAATAAAATAAAACACAGAAGTTAGAAGACTGTACGTTATGGCTTAAGACTTGTTAAGGTGCTTTAATATGTAATGTTACAACAAATGTTTCCACTTACTTTTCCAAACTATTCTTTTCAGCCCGTGATCTGAGCCAGATGCCATCTTGTTTCTTTGCGTCTCCTCTTCCTGTCCCGTGTGTTACGTCGACGCTCTCTGACGTCAACAGCGTCACTAAAGTGCGCTGTAGTTTTTTGTAGTTTTTTTGGTCCACAAACGCAGCTTCTCTAAAATACCTAATGTAGTTTTTCTGCCTTTTGCTTTCAGTGGTGGAAAAGTAAGTTAGTGTATTTCGTTAGTTTATTTTCGGGCATTTTTGTTTATTGTCTAGATTATATCGTATTGAAGCCCATTTCCGTCATTGTGATGGAAAAACAACAACAACAAAATATCCTGTAGCCTATGCCAAAATAATGAGAATATATCTCAAAATAATGACTTATTATCTCAAATAATGACAGAGTAACTCAAAATAATGACTTGGTATCTGGTATCTTATAATAACCCAGTAACTGAAAATAATGGCTTAGTATCTCAGAATAATGACTTTATAACTCGAAATAATGACTTAGTATCTCAAAATAATGACTAATTCAACATGATGATGTAGTATCTCAAAATAATGACTTAGTCTCCCAAAAAAATCATTTTGAGATAATGAGTCATTATATTGAGGTGTATATCTATGTTGTTTTTCCCCTTTTCAGAAATAAGTTTCCACAATTATGAAAAATAATCATAAACATTCACATTCAGGTGTAATTTAAGGCTCCTAGTTAGGGAAAGTCCAGCTCCTTTGTCACACCATCATACATTCCTCATTTTATGGTGTCTTAACTACATCCTCGAATATAGAATATCTAGCCCATAGCTAGAGAGGTGTCTGCTTCCCTCCCATGCTACCCTGCACCTGCCCCAAGGTGCATGTCTCTGCTTTGCCATGATTGGACAACTGCATCCACTGGGAGGGTCCAGATGTAGGTATTTCAACCAGCACATACACCAGATATGTTAAAGAAAAGGTAAAACAGTTAAGAGTGAAGCATTTTAAAACATCACGTAGTAAGTGTCAAGTGTGAACTTGTGAGAGGAGTGTTTCAACAGATAGACGTGAAGAATGGGCGCAATGAAGTGGCTGGTGATTTTCAGCTTGCTGGGCATATGTTCACAGGTAAAAATTGCAAAACTTTTAAGAGACATAGACTAGTTTATTTCACATTCAGGCACAACATTTTTACTGATAAAAAATAAGATTAAAATAGTATAACATTTGCATTTTTTATAAAACTACATAAAACCATTGTTAATAATCTCTTCTTGTTGAAATTTACAGGCTGCAGCTCAATCAGGTATTGTATGTTCACTTTTATTCATATATGAGGGTGAAGGGGTACAAACTTTGATGGTTATTCTACATTTATGTGTAATCAAATCCATTATGCTATGATAACCTTAAAATCCTTTCATCTCCTTCATCAGATATTACAGTATCGGTGTTCTCGGTAACATCCAAGACTGCAATTCTTAGATGGACCAGGTACTCTGGAGCCAGCTCATACAAGATCACAGTCGCTGCTAAAAGCTCACCAAGCACCCCAATTGCTTTTGCCCAGTTTGGTCCAAACACAGTGATGGGATCTGTCAACTCTCTGTCCCAGAACATCGAGTATGTCTTCACAGTCGAAGCTCTGGATAATTCCCAAGGAGTACTGAGCAGTTCAGATATTGAGTCGTCAACAGGTGAGGTACACCTCTGTCCACACCTGAGCTGTTTAGCATTTTATGAATGAGATGAAGTTTAAAAACTGAGAGGCAGAGTGTTCTATGTAACGATTCATTGTCATATTATTTTCATATTCCAAAGAGTATTTGATACTGATTTTATCTTGATATACTTGAAAAAAATATGTCCAGTACTGCATAATTTAAACTAGTGTATTAAGACACACCATTTCACTGGAAAAAGCTGTAATGGATCCAGTATAGAAACTATTGTTACAATAAATTAAACAGATAGATGTTATTTTAAATATGGAGACTGATGATAAACAGTTGCTAATGTACACTGAGCAAAGGACCACATAGATTAAATTTGATTTGCATGATAAAATAAATATTAGCACCTCTGAAATGTAATGAAAATATCTTACTTTGTAGTTAACATGATGAGCCACAGCCTTCCTTCATTTATCAAATGTTCCTATATGAGGTAAGATGTTATAATGTGTGTCTTCTGCTTAGATATCATCTCTGATCAGAACTGATTGTGACTATTTCAGCTCCCGAGATTATGGATGCCATCCAGGCAGTGAAGCCGAAGGATAGCCAGACCTTGATGCTTGATTTCAACTTGAAAACCGGGGCGACTCATTACATCATTCGAGTCCAGAGTGCCAATGGCTTCTACAGAGAAGACACAGTGTCCTCCTCCCCCGCTGAGATCAAGTCCCTCACACCGTACACTGAGTACACGCTCAGCACCTTAGCTGTGAACAGTGGAGGTCGCAGCCAGCCGTCACCTTCTGTGACTGAAAAGACAGGTACTGTTGTCCATCACAGTATGTGTGAGCAGGATGTTAGATTTTTTATAAATAATGCTTCTACTTCCACAGCTACACCCAATGGTTGCTTCATGTGTGGAAGTGAGTCACGCTTTCATTGCGAAACATTGAGTACTTTTCTCATCACTCCTCATTCCTTGCAGAAGTCACTTGATCTGCTTCATTGTCACATCTTTAGTCAAAACCAAGCTTGGTGTTAATGCAAATCCACATTTTTCTTGTACAAGAAATGCATCAGCATCCCTCAGGGCCTTTCCTGTATCGGTGGTAACTATACCGGACCCTTCTATGTAAAACACAAAGAATTGAACTCATCATGAGTATATAGCTGTCCACCCCCGCCCCAGGGGACACATCTGATCCACATGAGCCAAAAAGACAGTAATCAGTTTCACCATTTTTTTGTTGTTCTTGTTGTTTAGTATTTTCTTTGTTCATCTCTGGATGTCATCATATTTAAGGAACATTTGCTAAATACTGTACGGTAGAATCAAATGACCCTAATCATACTGCTTTCATTCATTTGTATTCTTACATGTTCAAAATATAAAGACATGCTTTTCAGTCACATGTTAGAAACCAAAAACACATACATACACATCTTGAAATCTGAGACTTGAGTCAGACTTGAGTCACAAAAATGAAGAAACCATAAAGCCCATGAAAACTGGGCTTCAAATCTTAAAGATATCTTCCAGACATGTTTTTAGATGTTTATAAAATACTCTACTGCACATGTTTACCTCAAGGGAAAATATCCAGACATGCAGATAATCTTCAATGAAACTTTTAGGGATTTTAACTACAACCCAGCTGAGTTATTTGTTATCTGCATATCATGAAACTACCATTACATCTATTAACATAAAAAGTGGGCTTGTATATTCAAAGTACCTCATTCACATAAAACTTTTCAAACTTTTCTCTCCTCCACAGTTTTGCCTCCACCTCAGCTCTCCGCCTCTTCTCCCAGCAATGACAGCATTGTTTTATCCTGGGCCCCCGTTGCCAACGCCGTCCAGTACACCCTGTCCATATACAAGTTTGGCTCAAACACAGACATGAAGCAGAACACCTCCGACACCACTTTGACCATCTCTGGGCTGGATGCTGGCTCACTCTATATTATCAGGGGTTTCGCCTGGGACCCCGAGGGCCGGAAAGGAGAGGGCAGTTTGTACATCAACCAGACAACACGTAAGAAAGCACTGAGACAGTTTTTATACCCTGTAAAAAGTATCATACAACAGTAGACAGACACACAGCAGCTCTTATAAGTTATTAGTCCATGTGCCTTTAACATCATGTGCATGTAACATCATCACCCCTGTTTATACTGACCATTAGAAGATCCTTTCAGAAAGCACTTCCAGTGTAAGTGATGGGGACAAAGTCCTCCTTCCATGTTTATTTGAAGCTAGTATGAAGGTTCAGACTTCCGAAGTAGTCAAATCAAGTCAATATCTTTCAAAGTTACAGTCTTTTTAGTTCCAAATTTCCTCTTTTTATTATACTTCCACTGCAGCTGAGCAGCTGAACTGGAAAATATGTATCTCTATATATATCTACTATCTTTCAAGACACAGGGAAGACCATTTTTTAAGAATATTACAGATATCTAACTCAGACTGCTGAAGCTTCATATTATCTTCAGATGAACTTTTAAATGTATTTTTGCTCAAAACAAGGACTGTGGATTTTGTCCCCCATCACTTACATTATAGGTACATTTGGAGGGATCTTCTAATAGCCAGTATGAACAGGAGGAATGATTGCAGTGAGGAAAACCTGTTTATATGTTCATATGGGCATATGTATATGTAATAAAGAACACAGTACACTCCATTGAAATGCAGCGGAGAAGCATTGTGCCACTATATTTTGTCTTTGTCTATTAACAGGACCTCCGACACCAGCTTCTGTCAATGTATCTGTGGTGATGAGTAATAGTGTGGCTGGACTCTCTGTGTCCTGGGAACTCGAGCAGGACGTTCATGGATCCATTCAGTACCATGTGATGAGTGACCAGAACCTCATGTGTAACTCCACTTCCAGCTCCTGCACCCTGTCTCCAGTGGACTGTGGGAAGGTGCACACTATCCAGGTCACAGCTTCAAACGAGGCTGGGTTTGGTTACCCGTCCAACCCTGAGGTGTTCATCACCTGTAAGTAGGAAAACAGTTCTATGTTGTTTTAGTTTTACCTGGCATTGTATCCATAATGAGAAAGCACTGGACAACATTAAGAGCAATGTCAGTTTGTGATTGAGAGTCACTTCACTGCTGTCCTGTACTGTCAGTCCCCTGCCCACCAGAGTCTTTGGCTCTTGAGGAGCCGGAAGAAGGAAACTGCACACTGACCTGGGACACGGTGCCTCATGCTGACGCGTACGCAGCCTACATTAAGAGAGGTGACGGCGGTGAGGAGATATGCAACACCACCAGCAACAACTGCACCTTCCACTGCCAATGTGGCTACACGTACCTGATGTCTGTGTTCGCCCTCAACGAAGCTGGCAGCAGCCCTCAAGGAGAGATTCTCAACTATACCACCGGTAAGTAGAAGAGTGGATGTGTTTTAAGATTTTGAGGCATTATTAACCTGATTTACTTCTCTTTGTGGTTATGCGTGTTTACCTGTTTATCCCTCAGTGCCCTGTTGTCCCCAAAATGTGTCTGTCTCCCTGGTGAGCACTGACACTCTGGAGATCATGTGGACAGCCTCGCGGGGGGCAGAGATGTATGAAACTCGGGCAGTGGACAATTCAGAGGTCATCCTGTGTAACGACACAGCACCTGTGTGCGCCCTTTCTGACCTCAGCTGTGACAGTCCCTATAGTGTGGTGGTGACACCTTGCAATGATATCAGTGGATGCAACCGTGCATGCAAAGCTCACACCAAAGAAACAGGTAGAAAACAGACACATACACAGACAATTTTAGACAGGTTGCAGATAAAAAAAACATTCAAATTGGGCAGTGTCAGTTATGCAAATAGTTCAGGGATGTTGGATGTTGGAAACAAGTGTCCTCACTTTTACATGTTATTCCTCTGATTCATTGTGTCCTATGTCCATAAATCAAATTTAATCAATCTCATATTTAAAAATGTCCATAATCTAAGAAAAATAGCAGGGAATAGAAACAATCTTATTTATCTCTATCAAAAGTATCTTATCTTATTGAAATTAAACATTACATGATGAAAATACAGATGCTTATTGTATTAGGAGTCAACTGTATTGTGGATATTCAAATTAGCCAATATTTCACTACTAAAGCACAAATTTGACTTTGATTTTTTTCTCATTTTATTTAATAACTAGAAAGGTTTTAATATGCTATAGATAGATAGATAGATGTTCATTCAATTGAATTAATTAATGATATCAACTATCTCAGTTTTGTCTGCTTTGCGTATATTCTGGGTATATGAGAATGATCTCTAATCATTTCATCATTGTTTCACCAGTAGTTCTCCAAACATTTAAACAGTATGTAAATAACCATGTAACACTGTGACACTAAAAAGTATTCTTCTATCCTCCCTCCTCACTGCCAGCTCCCTGCATGCCGACAAATCTGTCACTGAATCCGAAAAACTCCTCCTGCGTCAGTGTCAGCTGGACAGCAAACAACCGCGCCGCTACTTACACTGTGAGTGCGTCGGGTGATGACGGCACACACATCTGTACCACAAGTGGAAGCAGCTGTGACATCACTGAGCTTCCCTGTGGCTCCACCTATGAAGTCAGCGTCATAGCAACCAGTGCTGTCGGCCAGAGCTTACCCAGCTACTCTGACTCTCTGGAAACAGGTGATTTAATTAACATACATGGATTAGTTAAAAAAAACATTAGTGCTTCAAGTCTGTGTAACTTCACTGGAGGGATGAACATTTTTCTGTGGTGGAAGAGAGGACTGCTATTTGCTACCAATTGACCCCAAAATCTCCCGTAGATATTCAAATACATCAAGATCTGATAACTTCACTGTCATGCCCCTCAAACCATTGAGTGAGCCATTGTCTTGTATTTTGTCTTATTTGTCACATATTTATCTACAGAAATGAGAGAATTTGGCAGCAAAAAAGATTTCATTATAATGTATTATTGACATTGCAATTCATTTGTAAATTACAAATAATTAATAGCAATTAATTACTGCAAAGTACTATGGTACTTTCATAAACAACAACCAAAGCAGAAGAGACCAAGACAACTTGATTTTTAGCCCCTTGAATAGATATATGCATATGGGTACTGTGAAAAAACACTGAATCCTACATTTCCCATAATGCAACTGGATAGTTTGTTTTTCATGAGACCCTGCCTGCATCCTAAATGATTTCTGTTTTCAAACCATACACCTCCAGTTTGAAACACAGGTCACAGAAGACAGTCACAGCAATTTTGCTTTCTTCATGAAGAGTGACGGCTGAACTTCACATGTGGAGTAAAATCTGTGGAGTGTCCCTTTAATTAAACCCTTCAATTATTCATTTTTTATTTTCATTCCAATTCTCAGCAGCTATATTAATTATAATTTAACCCTAAAACTCACCCTATATCATCTTCTGTTACAGAACCCTGTTGTCCGGTGAATCTAACAGTGGCTCAGGTCACTCAGGCCATGACCAACGTCTCATGGTCTCACGCTAAAGGTGCACATACGTTCATCACCTCTCTGACATCACCGCGTGGTCACGCACGCTGCCACACACAGGACTCCCACTGCCTCATGGGATGCATCACCTGCGGCACAAACTACACCGTCACCATGGAGGCGTTCAGTCAAAGCGGGCGCAATTCCAACTGCACCTATCAGGGCTTCTCATCCAGTGAGTAATGATTGTTTCAGCCAATGAGAAGGCAGCAGAGGTTTTTTTATAACAAATTATAAATCTTTACCATCCTTCAAGAGCTACAGAGGTTTGTATAGAGTGCAATTAATGTTGCATGGGTATAAATGCAGCTTCAGAGAGACACAAACAATTTACATTTCTCTAATATTTCCATACTATGTTCTCTTCATTTATCCAACTATTCAATATGTTCCTTGCAGTATGGTAGCAATGTAAGAGCTCTTCCCATAACTGAGACTTTAAAAACATTTAATATGAATACTGTTATCTTGTGAATTATAAAACGTCTGCTAAGTGGCCACTTTTATGCATTTAAAATGGTACAATTCCCACAATATACAAATAAAAGCCATACCTCATTATACTATAAGATAAAACTACTTTTCTCGTGGATTGTCACTTATAATGAGAGAATCATGGGAATATATACCAGGAATGTAAACAAAATTATATTTTATTTAAGGATTCAGACTTACAGTAAATGAAATAGACAGTTTTTTGTTTATTGAGTATTACAAATTAAATGCTCCTCTGAGGTTTTTTAGGTTTTAATGCTGGTAATATGGATCTCTTTCTATGAATGTTATGCATCTATGTATATGTATATGTCGAGATTAATAATTGTAAGGCACAGGCAATGAATTAACATCCTCGTCTGCAGTACAACCTGAGCTATGGGAGTATGCACACCGCGCTGACATCTCATGACATTATAGACCAAAATAAAAAAAAATGTGTCCAACTGCAAGTATCCACTGTCTTCCAAGTTGTCACACACAAACTAAATCATGCCTCTTTTACACAAAGCAAATATGAATTCAGACAAGAAAGACACAGGTCACCTCTTCAGTCTCTCTCTCTCTCTCTGTCACAGGTGCCTGCTGTCCGTCAGGTGTCAAACTGTACAGGATGGCCTCTAACTCTCTGCGGGTGTACTGGCGCAGTGCTGGCAGCAGCCACAGCTACATTGCAGAGATGGTGGGAAGCAACAACAACTACACCTGCAATGCGTCTCCTGGGGAGAACAGCTGTGATGTTGGCAGCGTCCAGTGTGGGGACGTGTATCATGTAGTGGTGGCCCCGCTGACACCAGAGGGCAGCAAAGTCCTGTTCTGTGCTCAGAGAGTGTACTCAGGTATTTAAAAGTGGAGTCTATGTGGGTATTATTTTCTCTGAGCATCAGGGAATCATATCAATCTTTAACCTTTAATTACAGTTACAATAGCTAAACCTCATATTCTGCCTCTATGTAGGATTTAAATTCACCTTCATTGGCAATTTGAGTGGGAATAAAGCGTAGTATTGTTGCAAAGCAGTAAGGATATTTTATAGTGACTATGGATAAAACATTTTGGCTAAATTTGGTTAATTTGGCCTTTATCTCTGCTTTTTCAGTTACTTGTTCAGGAGGCAACGTTGGAACAGGTGAGTATCTTAAACCAGTTTGGTTTACGTTGTTTCAAGTTAATTAAAATGATCTGCTTGGCTGATAGGAAGGCCAGTGCTATAATACAATGTGCAATATTTGGTCGTACAATTTTCACACCTAGTATAAAAATGACCAGACAAGGTTTGATCTATTGAGAAAGTTTCTAGTAAGAGAACTGAGGACAACAGCAGTTCATCAGTGCACCCTCTACTTCACAACCAAACCAAAACATATGGATAATGTATGATTTATTTCCTTCAATGAGCCGAGTGTAATGAAGGCCCTGTGTATTGTCTTTATTTCTGTTGTTATTAATCATTTCTAATAACAAAAATAGACTGCAGCAAACTATGAAATATAAATATCTATCTAAATAACTGATGTTGGATGATTTATCTAATATCATTTCAACCTCCTCTCCAGTGATTTACAGAGGGAAGAGAAGTCTGGACTAGCAGATGGTGAGTAAATATATTGAAATATTAATTAATTTGATGATTTATAATCATCATAGTGGTTGATAGAAAAGAGGAAATTTAAAGTTTCTTGAGTCAGTAACAACTTTCTCTCATCTTTAGTGAAAGATGTTTAAATTATGGCAGAAACTTAGACTTTATCCTCCTTTATGGTTTTCTTCACAGCAGCATCCTTACTGTATTACGGAGTCTCCCTATGCTGCTCTCGCATTTTTAAAATGTTCAGCATCAGAATTAAGATTTAAAATAGATTTATGGCTTTGCAGATCTTACATTTATAAATGAATTTTTAAAAAAACATTAAAACACACAAAATGTAAAATTTTACTGACTAAATCATTGTTTTGTTTTATTTCACAGACTTCTTCATCCTCCTCTACCTCCTGCATCACCCCTGCTCCTCTACAATGAAGCCAGCCAGATAAATGCCATACATATAAGAAAACACAAAGCATGGCAGTATTTTGACATGATACACACATGACGAGCAATGACAAAAAAGTGTTTGAGAAGTTATTCAGTGCGGCAAAAAACTGCCTTTTAAATGATGCTCGTGTACAATGGCCAAATAAAACCATCAGTCAACCATGATCAAGCACTTAAAGATGACAAAGGACAATAATAAATATATGCTGTGTGTGCTAATCATAACAACTATCATGAGGCAAAAACATGGTATGGATTTGTTAAAATTTTAAAAAAGTTGCAAATAGCAAGAACTAAATTTATACACTGTACTGAGAAGCTCGTCACTCTTTAATTTGGGCAATAGCAAATTAATTTCCAAAAGAGCATATAACTGAGCTATTGGGTAAAAAACAAACTACATATATACTATATACCTGTAAATGACAAAAACCTCAATTCAGTAACATTAACAGTACACCAGCAGTCAATTTAATCAATTTATAAAACATTTTGCCCCTGAGTTTTGAGAATTATTAATTGGACAGCTCACTAAATTTTAAAAAATTAATTAAAACAATTATAGCTCCAGCCCCAAGTAGGAAGCCTCCTAAGGATGAGTGATGACAGCTTCTCATCATGTGTTGTCTACAGTATACAGAGTGTGCTGTTGCTTATTCTCAGGATGAATTTAACAGTTTGGAATATGTGCTGTTTGGTTTTGTGTACCTGATGCATATTTCTGATTTCTGTTAATAAAGAATTTCCCAACATCATATTTGTGTTTTGTCTGTTTTTTTATTCTGCACATACACATACACTTTACTAAATAATAGAAGAGGAGCTTGTGCACGTTGTTTAAACCCTTTCACACATAGTGGACTATGAATTGGTTTTGATGGTATAGTTGCACTTCAGCCACCACAGTGGACACAAGTGCATCATCCCATACACTATCTGCAATTTGACAATACATATATTTGTTTATCTTGTCTGTCTTGTTTTTTTTTTCTTTCTTTCCTTCTTAAAACATAATTGTGCACAATCTTAACCTATCCAGCACATTGCTTCCACTTATGATGGAAAGATAGGCCAGCATGTGTGCTTTAACCTTTCATAACCTTCACTTCCCTTTCACAATGACCCAATCACACTCAATAACAATTAAACTATGTCTGAATGTTGCAGTGCTTTTTTTCCTTTTTAAAACACCCAGCCACTAGCTTCACAGGGCACCCATATCCAAAACATGTGCCACCTTGCCCCTTCTATTACAACACAGGTTTCAGTTGGCTTAAGCCCCTCTGAAGACAAAAGGGATGACCCTGCTATTATTCCCAGTGTACTGTAAACAGTGTTGGTTGTCAATAATGATACTTTGCTGGCTCTCTGTGGGGAATAATGGCCATTCACAGCTAAAATGTGGAATATGACTCAGCCAAAGAGGGAGGATTTATTTGAGACGCACAGCTTTTGGAGTTCTCCGCACACTGTTTTTTAGCAGCTTTACGTAACATCTCACTGTAGGAAAAACTACCATTGTGAGAATGTTTATATAATGACAAAGTGCATCCAACAACTGAAGTTTATATAAATGAACGTATGAAACAGACACATATATTCAAACATTAATGTCTTTCTTTTTTTTGATTTTTATTTATTGTATAAAATAAAAGGCAACACAAACTGATGACACAATGACAGGAAACTAGTACAACTAACACTAAACTAAAGATGAGAGCAAATGGCCCAAATGACCCATTTTAGTCTGTTGATCACCAGGATGCCCCATTTCTTCTTCTTCGTATTTTTTAACCCACTTTTGACCAGTGACTGTCTCCTGAGGGTTTATCAAGTGTATCTGACCTGATCTGATGTCGTCACGGTGAGCTGTGAAAAATGCTTTGTCACAGTTTAATCAGTAATCCGGGGCGATGCCTTTCACATTTTAACTTTTGTTTCTCCATCAAAGTGCAAATGCTGAGAAAATGCTTGTGTATTTCTTGTGAATGTGATCTAAATGACTTTTTAGCTTTATTTCAAATATTTTGATCTCAGTGGAGTACGGCTTAAAGCAGGACTTCAGGGGGATGGATGGTAGTGGGTTTGCCAGCTGGTGTCTCCCACTGCACTGATTCATTCAATTTCATGATCTCAGGACTAAATTCTCATAAGTCAACTCCTCACAGTTTTCAGACTTTTGTCCTTATAAATAGAACAAGAAATCAGGTCTCTACCAACTGAACAGTCTCCAAATTTAAACTATTTTTTAATAGTAGAAACATGTGTAATTAAAGTAGGTATTTATCTTCATTTTAATTTGTGTAGTAGGTCCTGAGAAAATAACACAAATGTGGATCAAAAAACAGTGATTTGTTTCTTTGCACAAATTCAAACCTTCCACCGATTTAAAAAATAAATAAATATATATATTTATATATATATATAAATATATATATATATCAGATTTTATTAATTATTAATTATTACTTTTTTATCCTGTTAATATCCTGTTAATGAGCAAACAGTACTGAAAACAACAAGAGAATACAAAAGAAACATAATTAAAGTAAAGTAAGTGGACAGTCACACTTCTGATCCAGTGATTGCAGTGACTCCAATAAAGATATAAAAGTACCAAGTATTATTATTAAACTAATCTTTATTATTGAATATGTTTTCAAATTCAACAGTTCTTGGACCAATCCTATAATGTCTTTAATGAATCTGTTTCTCCTGTCATAACAAATACTGACAAATCAATATGATGATATATATGTAAGCAGATGTAATGATGGTGCTCACTTTAATCTGCTGCCAAACAACAAGTTCATGCATGTAAAGCTAATTAAAAACACTTTTAGCCATCTAGGATACCTGTAACTGTTATTTCAACAGAATTTAAATGGCTATCTGTATTATAATGTGCAGATACAACCTGTTTAACATCATAACAGTGTTATTTTACAGCTACAAACCGTAGGATCTAATAATGGTGTCAGCAAAGGTTGACTCACGCATCGAAGCAAATCATTTAAAGTCTTGAACTGTGAATCCCTAAATCACTTACTGAGTATCTTCTTCTACAGTTATGACTTAGGCTTTATTATCATGAATGTAAAATGACTGGGAATGTGTCTCGTGCACATCTTCAAGTGTTTGGAAGACAATGTCCCATTTGTTTTATAATGATGCCTCAGAGAAGTCAGCAGACAAAAATCCACTTAACCTTGACTTCTTATAATATCGTTTTTGGATTAGGTGCCGACAGAGCCGTTACTTAAATGATTGAGAAATGTGTGCATTGTTGCATGGATGCTTAATACCTGTGACCTGAAACAGTGTCTATGGCAGGACAGTAGCTTGAAAATACAATGAAATATAAAGGTGTTCACATCACTTGTCCTTATTCACTGCTTAAGCGGGGCGGCTAAAGTTTCCTGGCAGGTTTATGGTCCGTATCCGCTTTCATGTTGACTTCCTTTTTTCTAATACACGATGGGTGATAGCCCTTTATTCTCCTGTGATAAAAGATCCCTTTGAGCCCAGCATGTAGCCTACATACTGTCAGCTTGGGGATTAGTCAGTCTAAGAGGAAATAAACTTTGTTTTTTATCGAAATCAAGTACTAAACATGTTCAAACCTTCCAAAGCTAAGCTGAGAAAGACCCAACTTAGTAACCGTTCTTAGCATGATGTGTTTTATACGTACAGTAAACCCCATTTATATATAGTCCCAATTCTCAAGTTTGCATTCTTGACTTTGGTTTCAGTGACACTTGTCTCCTTTGCTCAGGCAGCCCCTCCCAAGCTTTTATCTCCTTGGTTAAGGTCATTATCTGTGTTCTCATGCATTGTTACTGGGATGAAAAAAAATCCAGCAAATGCAGATACAAGGCCATGTGTGAAGTTGCAGCATGCCTTCAGATTTGTGATATTTACAGTAAAAAAGATGGGTGAAGGATTGAAAGACAAAAACTAAATGTGTGGACTTCAGACTATAACAATGACATTAAAAGAGAGAAATTGATGACATACTTGTACTGCATGTCAGGTTTGGGTTGACACAATGACACAAAGGTTGTGTTAGTAGGTTGGGAAAGTTCAAGCTGCATGTAAACTGTGGCTTCTGAATAAAGACGTTATGACATTACTGTGATAAGATCAACGCTTGTCAGGCACCTGTGATCAGTTTGAACTGAATCACTGATGTTAAAAGTGGATCATCAGATACCTTTTCCCTTGAGTCCACGTGTCCCAAGCATTACTTCCGCTGGTGTTACATTGATTGAGTTTGGAGATGGAATTAAAAGTATGGACAAATATGTGCAATTGTCTGTTGAATATTTTTCCACATGAGCTTTTTTTTCTCTGTGAGGATCTAAAGTTGTTTTTATGTTTTGTCTCACAGCACAACCAAAAGTAAATCGAATGGAAATGTCATAATATTTACAGCGATAATTAAATGTCACAACAGAAGAACAACAGAACTTAAACCCTGGAAATGTAATGGCAGTTTCACTACACCATATCCATATTTTATTGTGCACATTTTAAATGCAACATATCTGACTGAGCTTGACATTTCATTCTTGATTTTAGAAATGATAATTTGACAAATTCGCAGTTCACTTACAGTACTGACTGTTTCCAGAGTGTATAACCACAATACTGATGCAAAAATAATGATGATAATTTAAAATTAAAATATGTTTGCTTTCTTCTGATTATATTGAAACTCAATATGTAGAGATGTATCAAAATGTTAACCTTTTCCTTCACTACAAACTGGGCCTGCACATTTAATGAAGTTGACAAATATGTAAATTACTAAACTACTATATAAACTAAATATGGATCTCTGAGACCTCTAAGCAATATCCTTCTGCAGCTGCCATAGAATAAGGAATTACATATAAAATTGATAAAACATTGTTAAGCATGTTTTTGAGCTGTTAAAGAGGATCTCTCCAGGGCCTTTGGATATTACAGTATATGGGATATTTGGATGTTTAGATTCAAAACTGAAAAATGGTGAGGGGGCACGAAATTACCTTGATTGGGGTTATACAAACTGATAGAGATAGAGAAAGAGAGAGAGCATGAGAGATAGAGATAGATAGAGAGAGAGAGAGAGAGAGAGAGAGAGAGAGAGAGAGAGAGAGAGAGAGAGAGAGAGAGAGAGAGAGAGAGAGAGAGAGAGAGAGAGAGAGAGAGAGAGATACCTTGTTGTCATCTGTGACTTCAGGTAAATTTACCAAACTCTCATCCTTCCATCCCGCCCTTCATCCCTCCCTCCTGCTGTGTTCTCAGGGCAGCTCTGACTGCCTGAGGCTGTTGGTGGGACAGCCTGTCCCCATTTGGGAAATACTGATTGGTTCTCACGCGCCCTAGTCTATAGCTCAAAAGAATCCAGATCACCTTCTGTATTTGACTCCCTTGTATACTAAACTAATTGTAATCCTGCACTCAATGTCAAGATGGGATTGTTGGGAGTCATAGGCTTTTCTTTAGCATTGGTATCTCTAACTCAGGTAAATGTCATTTCTTATGTTGAAACCTGTAACAATTAAAACTGTTGGTCTAATTTATTACTACAATATTAACAGCATGTTTTCTGATTAAATTATTGTTGTTATTTACAGATACCTCATAGTACAGAAGGTAAGTAAACAAGGACATTTGGTTTAAAATATTTCAGACCTCATATGTGTTTTGTCACTGCGAGTTGTTTAGACAACAAAATACTTGTTTTTGTGTGTTTGTAGTGTTTACTACTCAGTAACCTTCATTATCAAAGTTTGCTTCAGTGTCATGTATTTCCATCTTTTTCAGGGTGCCAAATCTTGTCAGTAACGCCTTCAGGCCCTTCATCGATTCTGGTAAAATGGGCAAAACACACTGGAGCAACAAACTATTTTCTAGACCTACGGGTGAAAAACAATACAGATTTTGCACCAGTTGTGGTGACCCTGCCAGCTACAACGACAGAGAAGGATGTCCAGGGTCTGAGGCCAGGAACAGATTATAGGGTCACTCTTAAAGTCTTCCAGTTTTATTTCGTGGAGTGTGTGGATACAGCTGTGGCGTCCACAGGTAAAGAGGAAGACAGTTCACACAATAACTTAAATACGCGGTAACAACTTTTTAAAAACGTAGTAATGATTTGGATTAATATTTGTATTTGGATAGCAAGCACAGATATAAAATTGTCACATGCATTTATTAATACAAATAAAGATAAACACACACACACACACATATATATACTGGATTTTAAATTGATCTTCACAAAACGAACTATCAAACGAGTTCACAGAATGGCAAATAATTCATTATCTTAGTTGGAAACTGCGCCTTTACGCACACAATTACGCACGCACACAACTCATCTATGTAGCATCCTAACCGATGCTTTCTCCCCTGCGCTTTCCTCTAAGTTCCCGGCACTTCGCAGATAGTAGATGGCTGGGCGATGACGAGCTCTTCAATCATGGTAGAGTGGACTGCGGTGCCCTCCGCTGATCACTACTACCTTCAGGTCACCTCTCAGGACACTGGAGAAGTCTTCAACCTGACGACGACCAACTCCACCGCTGTGGTGGGAAATCTGAAGCCCTTCAGCAACTATGACTGTTACGTCTACACGGTTAACGACGCCGGCATGGGAGGCAGTAGCAAAGTGAAGACCATCACGACCTGTGAGTCGCCACTTTCATTTTCTTTGGAGCTTAGAAAACTTAAATGGAAAGTTTTTGTTTTTTCCGAGGACATTTCTCTGTGTGTGCAAACGCAGATCAGAATCTGAAAAAATGTCCACAATGATGAAAGTGATGATAATTGAGTTTGATTGAAGTGTTACTTCACCAATCAATTGAGTTGAGTGAAGTAACATACACACTTCACTTTGGGACTGAAAAACCTGCAAGTAACCTGATCAAGGTGAGAAATTGTCATAGGATTTAAGTTTTAGTGTATTTTATTACCAGTAACTCTTAAATTACATCCATTTGACAATAAGAATTATAGCATGCCAAAGGATCACTTACAATGCCACAATAATGAGTGTTTACATTGGCACAAGTATGATGGTTTTTTTTCTCTCAGTATTCTGGTTATGTCTTCCACATGTAAACAGGTAAACTGGTTTCAGGGAGCTGGATAGGACTTTACTAGATAAGGCAAAAGGTTTTGAGATATGCTAGCTGGTGCATGTAAAGACATCATCCAGGTTTCTTAACACCCTTTGTTGATGCAGAACTTGGAGGCTGAGATGGTGAAAAGTGAAGACACAACTGTAAATAATAGGAATATAATCAAAACCAGGATAAGACTCAAAACCGGGACTCTACTGCACATGTAAACACACTCATTGATTCAGATTAAAACTGTTGTAAAATACACCTCAAAATGTGTCAGTCAGGATCAGTCTATATATGATTTGGGGGGCATCAAACATTACAGTATGTCTCTTTATCAACCACAGTATCCAATTATACAATGCAGATAGTTTCAGTTTAATTGTTTATGTTCAACCTCACCATAAACAGAAAACTATCAGCAAGGCTACAAAGAGAGTATGGGAGAATAAGATTATATGCACAGTATTTTTGTGATACTGCTTGACTTGTCATTGGCTTTAATGGCAAAACAGACTTCATAAATCGAATGGCTACCTGAGATCAAAGAGGCCACAGTACTTTGTTTCAAACTACCGTAGCAAAAAAAAAAAAAATCCTCCCTAAATAAGTCTCTACATCTGCCTGTAGTGATACAGCCACCGGAAGGCATCACAGCAACACAGACGAGCCGGGGCTCAGCGAGGGTGACATGGGAGCCGGTGACAGACGTCCTGATGTACTACGTGACCATTCGAGATACTGAGGAACCCAACAGCAGACCGTCTGCCTACAACGTTACAGACACCAAGCTGGACATTGAAGGCATCCTCCCATGTTCCACCTACCTGATATCAGTGTCGTCATACAGCAAGTTCCTGCTGCCAAGCGAGCCATCAGACTACACATACACCACAAACAGTGAGTCGGCAGAGTCAAACCAATATCAATAACTTGATGATTAGGATCTAGGTCAGCTATTCTCTCTGAGGCATTCCTTTCAGACATGCAGAATATGATCCTCAGGGGGAAAATGATGTCCTGACAACCTACTTGTTGTTGAGGCTTTCATGTAAACATAAACCTGAGAAAAACTGAAATCAAAGTTGATTATTTAGGTCTTTTTACAGTATTTGGAAGATATACAAGATTTCGATGTCATATTTTGAAGAACAAAAAGGACCCAGATGATGGTAAAGTTTATAAAAGTGTTTTTTTTACCTGTAAAACAAATGTACTGTGTTATTTGCAGAGCTGACACCGGTTTCAGCAGTATCAGTGGACTACAGCTGCACCACCCACACTGTCACAGTGTTTTGGTCGCCAGTGTTTGGTGCCGACTCCTACAAGGCCACAGCGATCAGCGAAAACGGCACAGAGCTGATGTGTACCAGCCAGAACACCAGCTGTCAGATCACCAAACTGAACTGTGCCCAAAACTACGTTGTGCATGTGACGCCCATGTCAGAGGGCTGCAAGAACATGGTGAACACCACCTCAGCCACTTTTCAGACTGGTGAGACACAATATCACTTCATACTAAACATTTTATTAAAGGTTTGAACAAGGGAACATAGACAGAAACAACGATCACTTAACTTAATAGGAGACCTATCAGGTGTAGACTCTGACATCTTCTCCAGGGTTAAGCACAGCAGCCACTTGGTTACCCTAAATTGACCTCTTCATGAATGTGAACTGGTCAGCTGAACTGTTGTAGCCCATTCTATATAAGATGTGAATGCTTTTTTACTCCAGTTTCTTAGTAGTGTCCGTTTAGCTGAGGAGGAGTCAGACTTCTATATAGAGATTATTGCCAAGATAGACAGTGAAGCAGCTTATTTAGGACTTAAAACAAAACCTGTTGGATATTATTTCACTAATGTTTAAGTAAGTTCTGGACATGTACAAAGTATATGTATAATAGTGCTATCTATTTTTACTTTTAGGCATTTAGGCAAGTAATTTCTTTTGCATACTTGAATTAAAGGTGAATTGAGTCAAACCCCCTAAAGAAACTATGCTAGACAAAAAACTGAGAAGTAGACAAGGAAGACAAGGAAAGAAAAAAACAAAATAGTAACACGGATCACAAATTAACTTGAGGTTGGCACTCTGCAAAGCCTCAACCTTTGCTGTAAGATAGGTTATTGTCATCCTGAGCAATGATATAAAAGATACATGCTGTCACACCATTGAAAGAGTACAATTATCAAGCATATCACACAGGTGCAGGGTTAAAAATAAGTTAACATTTTAACTAGATGAAAATCCAATTTGCCTCCAAACATTGTCTATTTGAATGTAACTTCTGGCTTTGGAGAAAGTTTTAGAAAGATACCACTCCAACCTACAATGCAACCTAGAGAATTAAAATCAACACAAGGTCCATCAATAGGAAAAACTTCTCCAAATGGTCTAATCATGTGCTATATGTAAACCAAATTGCTCTAATTGCTAACAGAGAATCAGGATTGCCCCACACCTTTGAATCCTGCAGCTCACATTTCTGATTTTTCAGCCATTACTTGATTCTGATTTTTAGGCTACCGAACATGAACTCTAATTTCAATATTACAAAAACTGACAATAATACGGTGCATATATTAAAAAATAGAGATTAGAGATAAAATGGCAGAAGAAATCGCTATAAAATGCACAAATAGCCAATATAATGACAAAACCCAGCTCTTGATTTGGTTATGATTTAGCAAAAAGAGAAACTGGCCTTTAACCAATCCATCAATGTCAGATAACTGAATGGAGCTGTGCTTGTAAAAAGAATCTGGATGACGAACATTTTCACCGCTCCACCCTGCCATCTATTTGTGTGTGAGCCGTTAATCCTTTCATCTCACATGTCACTCCTTTTCTGTAAAGACGGCCTCGTTAAGATTTTCTGTGCAACCCCACCCCTGAGGCCACAATAATTTTATTCCCAGTAATTGTTTCATGTCAAATAAGCAGTTATTCAATATCTGAGGGAAAGAAAAAAAACCCATTAAGTAACTCAACTCAGTGAAGATAAAACCTTTTGTAAAACATCAATGTCATTTTTTAAGATGTTTTTGCAGTTAAGTTTTGAAATAGGATACACCACAACACATTTTACATTGATTTCATGGACAAAACATTTGAGTTACGATAGCATGTTTGTGTCAGGTATAAAATATAATAAACAAACTAAACTAAAAGTATTTTATTAATATGACATTTTTTATTTTAAGACTCTACAGCTTCAATCTAGGATTTCTGAGGTCACGTCAAGCTCAAGTCATTTGGGAATTGCTGTTTGCAACTTTTTTTTGTTTGTTTTTTGTTTCTCCTCCATCTTAAGTTCACACGTTTATTTTAGTGTCTTCTTTAAAAACTGGGTCTCCTATTGAGCTCTGTTGTCTCTATATCATATTGTGTTGTGTTCAGGCTGCTGAGAATGAGCCTGTGTTTGTGTTAAACCTGAAACCTCATACAGTGAAAAACAACCCTAGTGTGTAATCTTCACAATCAGGGCGTTTTAACCTGAAAAAGGGACTTGAGACGCTCACCTTTGATGTTGGTATTTAACCTCATTTAATTATTTTTCAACTACTCTTTTTCTCCAGAGTGCTATCTGTCTATCTATCTATCTATCTATCTATCTATCTGTCTATCTGTCTATCTGTCTATCTATCTATCTATCTATGTTCTACTGATTGAAGGTGAACAAGAAATATAGAAAACTGACTTGCACAGTCTAAATGAATCGATGAATGTCTCTTCCCTTTAAGTCCCCTGTCCTCCTGAGAAGCTGGAGTTATTGCGAGACTGTTCCAGCGAAGTCATCGTCTTTTCCTGGGAACACACAAACAACACAGACCACTATATGGCCAAGGCCGTGGACTCTCAGGTATTTATGGGTCAATTACATTTTTCTGTGTCCATGTGGTTAAATTATTTGAAATTAAATGAATGAATACCTTGCACCTTGTGGACGCAGAATAAAATTTCTGCTTTAAATCAATTTTGAGAGAATATATTAGAGGATTATGGTAAACATGTCCAAGTGGTGTAACCATAAAAACTTTGTATTAAATAATTAAAGTTGCTTAAAAACACTAACACTAACTACCATATCATCTAGTTTGCCATGATCAAATTTAATCCAGGGAATCATGTAAATAAGGAACCATTTCAATAAAAAAAAGAAAAAATATTTGTATAAGTGCACTTAAATACACTGGTGCAAATGTAATTTCAAATGACATAAAAACAAAAATGTTAATATTGAAAGGTAAGATATGTATTGGGTGCATATATCTGTTAATATGTTGTGATTTTTCTGTACCCAGGGAATAGTGCAGGAGTGTCTGACTGAAGACAACTCCTGTTATTTTACACACACAGTGTGTGGACGACACTATTATTTCACAGTCTACTCCATCTCAGGACAGTGCAGGAGCCAGATTAGCTCTACTGTTGACATCCGCACAGGTATGAGCACATGTCCTCCAGTAATAATCATTTCACTTCCATAATTTGAAGGTGCAATATGGTTTTAAACATTATTGATTGCTCTGTGAGGAGCTGAATTTAGTTTTGGGGTAGTTGTCCACTCAAATGTGAGCGCCCTCTGGTGGATTTTCTTGTAAAATCTCAACAGACTGCTTTATATATATTAATAAAGTGCACAAAATGAAATTCCAAACTGAAATGAAAGATAAAAGGAAAAAATCCTTTACTTTAACTTTATTTTAGGTATCAAATCAAATTTGCTACAATCCAAAAAATGTTCCAGAGTCTCTTGAATGGTTTGAGAGTAGATCTCAGATTTCAGAGGTCAGCACACATCTTCTGCAAAATATAATACGTGAACTGAAGCAAAATGGTAAGAATAAGTTAGCTTTAGAATATTATTTGCACTTGATTATTTGCACATTTGAAATGATGTTACACATTTTCCTTTTTCAAACTATTTGTTGGGAGTTTAAAGAAGAACGGAGCTGGCATTTTGTTTGAAGTGGCACTAAATTCTCCTTATTATATGATTTCTCTGACTCCTCTCCTTGACCAGAAGCAAATGTATTAGATTGTTGTGAGGGTATTAAGGATTAAACACACATAAGTTTAACATTTTAAAAATGGAAGTATGTTTTTTAAAAGATTGAATGATGGGACAGATATAAGTATGTAAATGATTAGCTGTTCCTCCTCTGAGTACATTTGTGGTAACTACTCCAAAACTTTGCTCTAAAAAGTTTTATTCTTTAGTTTCAGCTAAGAACTTTTTTTAGACTTAAATTGTCTCTTTAGAACACTATTAAGAGTACCTTCTGTAAGATCTATATATACCATACCATATATATACCATCCTATATACCATAGATGGAAACTACATTTTTATTACTATATTATTTCTAATATTTTTTGCCTGCATTTTTCAAATTGCAAATAAAAACACAAGATATAGCAAAATAAGTTAATCCTTGCATTCATTTGCCTGCCTCCAGCACCCTGTATTCCCCAGAATGTGCAAACTTCAGCCAACGGCAACTCTAATGTTCTGCTCAGCAAGTGGGACCTCGCTGAGGGGGCACTGCGCTACACTGTGGAGGCCTATGGCAACAGGGGAAATAAAACCAGCTACAACTGCACCTCCCTGTCTAACAGCTGCGCTATAGAGGGCGTCCCCTGTGGAGATTACATGACCATCTACATCACAGCTTTTGATGATGAGTGTGCAAGCCCAAGGACACTGGGGCCTGTAGCTGAGACAGGTGAGGCAAATCAAAAAAAGTTATTAGAAGAAAATAAAGTCATATTTCTCTTCTGGATGTAAGATATCTGATGAAAGGTAATTTAGCTAAATTTCAGTATTTGAGAGAAGAGCTAATGTTTGAAATTCTTTGTGTATGGAGGTGAATGTTGGTGCATATAAATCAAATGAAGACCATCTCCTGTTTTGGCCCATGAAAGCACTCACAACAAAACTTTCTCCAAGTGTTTTCTTACTTTCAAAAGACAAAATAACTTTTAATAATTCTAATAATAATAATAAAAATAATAATATTGAAGGCATCACTAGCAAGGCATCGCCAGAAAGTAGGAAGTGATTTAAATATGACTGATCCTCTCTCTTCTAGTCCCTTGCACTCCTGAGAATCCAGCAGCAGTCAAGGACTGTGGAGCCGACTCTATCACGATGACTTGGAACATTACTGGCAGCGCGCTTTTTTACGTCGCCATGGCAGAGGATAGTAATGGCGTCATTCACAGCTGTAACTCCATGGATTTGACCTGCCAGATCGAAGGCTTGAAATGCAGCACCAACTACACAGCGTACGTCATTGCCTCCAACTTCATGTGCAACAGCTCTGAGAGTGAGATGGTCACCATAGAGACAGGTATGATGAAGCTGCTCACTGCTTTTCTACTTTATTGTGAAAGTATCACTGTAAATGTCGGTGTGTATATCTATGTTCTGCAACATACTTAAATAATTAACCACATTTCAAACCTTTGTCTCATTTCAGCTGCTTGCCCCCCGGATCAAGTCTCGGCCTCCCTGGACTGTGCAGCCAATGAGGCCATGATTTTGTGGCGTGGACAAAATAACATGAACTCGTACACCGCCACCATTGTGGATGAAAATGAAAGACTTCTCAGCTGCAGCTCCACTACAACCAGCTGCAGGATACCCAACCTGAAATGTGGCCAGCTCTACACTGTCACTGTCTGCCACCATGATGGCATCTGTCCCAGCATGCCCTCTGAAGCCATCTACATGGAGTCTGGTAAGAGACCATTCTGCTCGTAACATGCATTTATATTCATGGCTCTGTATCTCTCTTCTCTTCAGCAAACCTTTGAAGAAGCAGCGCCCCCATCTTAACTTACAAGCTGTTAAGATGAGTCTCATTTTAACAGCCTCTACATTACAATTAACCACGATAATCAACTCATTTTCTTCTTCGTTCCTCTCTATCTAGTTCCATGTGGGCCCCACGTGAGCCCACGCTTAGACTGCAAGTCACAGGTACTGACAATCGGCTGGAACGCATCAAGTCAAGCGCAAAGCTACATAACCGTGATCTCAGACGGCACCAAGCAGATGTCCTACAACACCACAGAGCCGGCGTTGAGTGTTCAAACAGAGTGTGGGCAAGATTACACAGTGAAAGTGATGTCCGTCAACGGCACCTGTGTCAGTCATCCCACATTGTTACCTGTCCAGAAAAGTAAGAGAGCAAAAGAGTTCTTTGATAAACATGAAAATGTCTAAATTATGTATCAGCTCAGGCTGACATGATACAGAACGTGTCAGAATCATTTTCTACAGGATATAATGGAAATTGTGTTTTTATCCATTTTAAATAATCATGCATAATAATATGTGTATCCTTTGTCATTATTTGCTTTCTTTGTAAAATGAGATCAAATTGCCATTCCAAGATGTGAAAAGAGTTGAAGTGCATTATAAGACTTTTATTTGAAGACACTTCCTTAAAATGTGCTGATCTGATGTGAGGTTTTCCTTCCCTCAGCACCGTGCGTGCCCACTAATGTGATGGCAAAGAGAAACTGTGGCCAGAGCTTTATGGACGTAACGTGGAACGCAAGCCGTGGCGCCCTTCACTACCAAGTAGCTGCATTAGATAAAGATGGCCGCCAGTTGCTGTGCTCTTCCAATGAGACGATGTGCAGGCTGGTGGGCCTCAAGTGCAGCGCGGTTTACAATGTTGGCGTGTCTGCGTCGGATAACAGCTGCTCCAGCAATGAGAGCTCAGCTTTGACAGTACAGACAGGTAAAGATTAGCAATGTTTTAAGATAAGATAGATTTCCTTTATTAGTCCCACAATGGGGAAATTCACATTATTACAGTAGCAAGTGGACAATAAAATAGAAGAGCAGCAATAAATAGTAAGTATGAAAATCAATAAGAACAATAACAGTAAAAATATATATAACATAATCATAATCCTGACATTATTTACATTAGAGTAATATTGTTATTGAGTGGTAATATACCAGAGATGATATTGCTATTGCACAGATTAAAGTGAAAGAAAAAACATATATGTATATTATATGTATATTGCACAGTTGAATTGAAATGAGTAGTATACATGAAGTATTAATATTGCACGGTATTATAACAATATAACAACAATAAAACACTATTTATAACTGAAATATGTCTTTACAGTCTAGCTCATGATAAGATAAGATAAGAAGTACTTTATTAATTATTCACACCATTCAACTGTGCTGTTTCTTTCCCCTGCAGCGCCCTGCCCTCCCTCTCAGCTGAACGTCTCAGTGAACTGTGCCAATAACTCTGCTATGTTAACCTGGAACAGCAGCCCTAACACAATGTCCTACACCGGCAAGGCAGTGAGCGCAGACGGACACAATGTGTCCTGTGATGCAGGAACAAACCTCGATTGCCAGTTAGAGGGTCTGCAGTGTGGCAAGAAGTACACCTTCACTGTGTCAGCCTCAGACGGCAGCTGTCAAAACAGTGACAGCGAGCCGGTCATGCGTACAACTGGTGAGAAGGAGACTATTTCTTCTACCCTCCTAAATCCTTTCCTTCAAATCTGTGTAAACGTGTTTCTCATTTGTTCCCTAACTGCACCTCTTGATCTTCCTTGCTTCTTCTGTTTTCATCCTCTCATTTCACCTTTTCCTAGATGTGTCTTTACAATAAAAAAACCCCCTTCCCTCCCCCAAAATCCAAAAAACCTTACTTGCGAAAATAATATCAACAAAAGATCCATTTAGTGGATGTTCTGGAGCTTTTGATAAGTTTTTGTAATCACAGTAACCCTTTGCCTTCCTTCTCAGCTCCATGTGTTGTGCAAAATGTGCTCAATGATCTGAACTGTGGCACCAACACACTGAACATCAGCTGGGTGCCCGGATCAATGCCGGTAAACCACAGTGCCACCGCTGTGGCTGCAGATGGCACCACACTCAAATGCATCACAGAAGGCTCCAGTTGTATGATGACTAATTTACAGTGTGGTGAGCAGTACACGGTGGCGGTCACAGCAGTCAGCAGCACATGTAACGGTCCCAGCAGTGTCCCGGAGATTATCAATTCTGGTAAGATTGAATGTTACATACAGGGGGAAAAAAATACAAAAGAATTTCCTTTGCCCTCACAGAACATAATCTCACTTCTGCTTCTTTCCCGTTTCTGCTTTCTCTCTCAGTTCCTTGTGTTCCTGATAACATCCAAGGCGCTGTGGAGTGTTCCTCTAACACGTTGCAGGCATCCTGGAATACAGCTGCTGGCGCCGTGTCCTACATCTCCACACTGACGGGAGCGGGAGATTTCTCTGTTTCCTGTCCCACAGCTAACCAAACATGCCACTTCCCTGGCCTGCAGTGCGCCCATACGTATATGCTCAGTGTGGTGGCCCTAAACAACAGGTGTAACAGCTCTGAAAGTGCCAAGATTTCAGTGATCACAGGTAAATGTTAACTGAAACCTTTTATGTTTGTCACAGTCAAACTGTGAAACTATTCATAATGCTCATTGTGCATCCTGACATCTTCCTCACCTTTCTCCAGCACCATGTGACCCTACAAATGTGGCCTCTAACCTGAACTGCCTCTCTGGAGAGGCGACAGTGACTTGGAGTGCCAGTCCTGGAGCACATTATTACAAAGTTCTGGCTGAGGCCAACGGACACGTCGACTCCTGTAATTCCAGCGGCACTTCCTGCAAGCTCACACAACTGCAATGCGGAGAGGACTACACTGTGACTGTACTGGCTGGGGACGGGACCTGCAACAGCTCCATACTCGCCATGACCAACATAACAACAGGTAAAGAAAGGAATTTTGAAGTTTCTGCAGATTTCTGATCATTTTTCTACAATTTTAGAAGCCCTATCCTTAGTGGCAGGCATAAAATTCTGTCGGGAAAATGCTGAAACGTTGGCCCAAAAGAAGTCAGATTTAAACATAATGAACCTAAAACTACTCATATCTGTTTTTAAAACACCCCTCATGTGTGACAAATGTATACAGAGCAACCAAGCACAGAGTCCCAAGAATTAGATATATAGTGTAATACTTGAATTTCTGTCATGTTAGCAAAGAACTCATATGCTGATGAAGGTATACAGGAACTGATTTCCATAAGTGTCTTGAATGCAAATATACAGAGATGTTGTTTGGGACATTAGTTGAAATAAACTACTGTAAGTTAAATAAACCACTGCCAATCTTGTGCATAATTCAGGGACACTGAGGAATGTTAAAGAGAAGGATTTTGTGCACTGTTACTAACCCAAAAGATTCCTCCAAACGACAACTTTAAAATCTGTGACTATCCCCTGTCCAGCTCCCTGTGCTCCAGTGATCCAGGACCACTCCCTGGACTGTGTTTCCAACCATGCCTTGGTCTCCTGGGTTGAGGATGACGATGCAAAAAGCGTCACGGTCAATGCGACCTCCAGTCTGGGACACTCTACTTCCTGCAGCTCCACCACCAACAGCAGCTGCGTCCTGGATGACCTGCGATGTGGAGAAACCTACAACGTCCAAGCTGTTGCACAAGGAGTTCAGTGTCTGAGTCAACCCAGCTCTTCTTTTCAGATTGTCACAGGTACATTATTGCTTGCTAAAGACTGCAAAAATAATGATGTGTGAACATTGTGTTACTCCTCACCTCTGAACTGCTGCTTTAGAGTTCAGGATCATTAGATTATAGGTTTAGATTAAGGTGTTCAGTGTCTGACTGTACCCCTCTCTCCCACAGCCCCCTGCACCCCTGCAAATGTGGAGTACACATACTCCTGTGAGACTGGCGTGGCTCTCCTGAGCTGGGACGAGACTTTGGGCAGGAAGAGCTTCTATGCCCACGTCCACTCTGGAGATCACATGGTCTCCTGCAACACCACCCAGACTGACTGCTCCCTCCCCTCACTGCTCTGCGGCCGCATGTACAGTGTGAAAGTGATCGCTGTGGCTGACCACTGTAACAGCAGCGTGCCTGGTGTGACAGAGATACAGACAGGTAAAGGAGTAAGGGAGGGGTACGGAGACATCCACAGGTTAACATTATGTTTGCAGGTTTTAGCTTCTTAACTGCAAATCACGGTTGTCTGACATTTTTTGAATACAAGCAATATTTTTGATTTCTATACAGCTTCAGGAATCCTTTTGTTTCCAGTAATTTTTATGTGATATGAAAATCTATTTGCAGAGTTGTGCACAATAAAGCTGTTAATATTAATTAATTGTAATTGATATTACAGTAGAATTGCAAGTTAAATAGCAATTATGTTGATAAATTTGGACTATGTTACCTAAAAATGACAATATTACTTTACAAAAATGAGATTTGATGTTCAGTGTGATCATTTGCATGATTTAGGCACATTTCTAGAGTCTACTAATAGATTTGTATATTATATGGAAATTATATTTTAAAAATAAATTTCTAAATCACTGCAGGATTTTTTGCATAAAGCTGTATATTTTAATTAGTGTATAAGCACCTGAAAATAAGGATAACTGAGTTTTCGTTACCTTAAAATGAAGTCTATATATATGTACATAAGGAGAAGGTCCTCTTCTAAAGAGGCTGCCAACCTGTTTTCTACAGTAGCCCAGAATGGACAAACCTGTCTTCAGAGAGGGCCTTTAGTGTTTTTGCCATGTTTCACAAGGCCTGTGAGGGAAGGGGTATTCAGTTGGTTGCAATCTACAACTTCACCACTAGACAGCACTAAATCCTACACACTAGTCCATTAAACAGTTCATACTTGTAATTGATAACCAGGTAAAAATACACATAAGCCATGTTTTTGTCTGTTGTTGCAGCTAAATGTACCTTAAAGCTTCTCATAATATGAATTGTGGTTAATACTTGTTTGATTAACTATTAGCTAAAACTAGACTTAAGCAAAACTGACTCTAAACATGATTAAGTTACAGACAGTGACAGACAGTGTGATTCAACCAGCCAAGGTTGCACAAACTTTAAGAGGATTTAATACACTAAGAAACATGAGCAGGTTGGGATTTCAATACATTATATGAACTGATTAGAGATATAAGATTTTTACATGTGTGTTGGGACGTACCAAATTTTTTGAGGAAAAATCTGCAAATCTGGCATTTCTTTGAGAACGTTCACATCAAGACTCAATAGTGTTTCTCTCCTTTTTTCCCATCAGCCCCCTGTGCTCCCATGAATGTCAGTGCCTCCTTGGTTTGTGACAACAACACGGCGGCAGTCAGCTGGCTACACAGTCCCGGTGCGGTGTCGTACACAGTGACAGCCCAAGGCAGAGATGGAGATATCAAGCAGTGCACCACAAACAACACACATTGTCAGCTGCCCAACATGCACTGCGCCCAGATATACATGATCACTGTCACCCCCTTCTCCAGTCACTGCATGGGCTCCAACAGCTCTGCATACAACTACATCGCAGGTAAGGACGATCACATGGGTATATTGTTTAATATTATTCTATTCTACTATTCTATTTGGGTAAAATAAAAGACTTTCCAGCCACTTTCACATCTGCAAAGTGCCTCATTAACTCGACAGTTTTGATGACTGTGTGTTAAATTATGTTCTTCGATGTCACAAAGATGCATTAATTACGATATTGATGGTAACTGGACCTTATCACAAAGAAGTAGAAAAAGGATCATCTAATACTGTTATATGAGGAGGAATATTTACCATGCAGTCCCACCTTTCACTCGTCTTGTGTAGCTGGTGCTAAAATATTCAACTCACTCCAGTTTGAACTTCTTTTCACTTCATGATGTATTTGTGAAATAAAGTATCACAAATTAATGTGATTGTGCAAACATAATTCAATTAAGCTGCACCAAACACATTAGGTTTTAAAGTATTAAAGCACCCTAAACAAGAGTTTTTCCTACGTTGTCTCTCAGTGTTGATTTTGACTTGAAGTATGCAATGCTATTATAACGCTCCCACTGACTGTTCTCCCTTCCTCCTCTTTCCCTCAGGTCCCTGCCCACCCACCGATGTTCATGTGTCCCTTCAGTGTGTCGGTAATGTGGGCCTTGTATCGTGGAACGCCGCCCAGCAAGCAGATCTCTATGTAGCCACAGCGGTTCCCTCTGATGTGGACGACCATGCCCACAACTGCACCTCCGATGGAACAAGCTGCTCTATCACAGATCTCCACTGTGGCGAGACAGCTGTTGTCACGGTGGTCACCATAGAGAGGGGCTGCCGGAGCGAACCCAGCCTGCCTTTCACTTTCCGTTCAGGTCAGAGAATAGAGTTGTAGATATTTAAAGGAATAGTTCCATGTTTTGGGAAGTACACTGATTTGCTTTCCTGCCAAGAATCATGCCATCTCTATGTATGGAGCCTGGCATCACCTCCAAAACTGTGTGTCTTGTTTGTTTGCTGTGTATACAAACAGGAATAAAACAATACAATGTGTAGTTTTAGAAGGAGGCTCACCAGGAAATAGTTCCAGCACATATTCCCAGTTTTTTTTAAGTTTCAGTTTCTGAAAGGATTAACCTCTTAACGTACGCTGTTCCGTCTACGGGACGGGACGGATGTTAAGAGGTAGCGACACGTTATTCTGAATGTTTTAAACACCAACCCTTAAACATATATATTCATGCCGTACATTGTTGGAAAGCTTAGATTGTCCTGATTCATTCAAGACCACTCACAACTTATATGGTTGCTCACAGCCGTAATAGTATTAGCGATCAGCTCGGCTAGCCCCTGAGCTAAGTGAGAAAAGCTATAATGCCTACATACCTTCAAAGTCTTCCCTTTATCCACAACGATCATCTTATGACTCAGAACTTTCTGTACAGCTCGCCAAGTATCCATTCTTGTGAAATATGAAATCCGTTTCCATAAAACCGAAATACTTTCCTCAATATGTCCATGTATTTAGTCCAACACGTAACGTAATAACACAAACAACAAACCATATACGGTCCGTTTACGTCATTTCCTGACCTGCACGTCCATCTCAGAGTACACGTGACTAGATGTTTACGACCGTGAGCCTCTTCTGCTTCTGACGACACCACACACAAGCCAATCGGTGTTTAGGATTAGGCAGTACCAAATGTCTCTGGCAGTACATGTCTCCAAAGCCAATGAGGACATGTGACCGACAACAATAACGACATGGCTTTGATTGACTGCTGTTCTAGCCTATGGAAATATTCGGTGAAATGACGTTGATAACCTTTTAGCCAATAGTCTGAGGTTTCCAACGGTGTATGACCGATGTGTATGACACTAAGCTATCAGGTTTGACTGTCCATAAACAAACTCCAAGCGTAACCGGCGTGCGAGCTTTCATTAGAGACCAAGATTTTGATTGTAGGCAAAGGGGATGTGAAGTTATAGGTGTTTGATTGCGGTTATACAGCTTTGGTAACCAAGTGTCCATTTGGAGTCTCCAAAAAGGACCTAAGGAAAACGCATGGACATACCTGTTGAAAAATACATCTTTTGGTCTTTTGACTCCAAATTTGGACTGCATGAAGCCAAGACCTGTGGCTGTGGCCTTATTGTGTCTATATCCTGCTGAGAGGTCCCTGAATGTCTGTACACATGTCATTGTAAAGGCAAACCTATGGGCGAGTAAACAACCCCATCATTGTAACCTCTGCCACTCTTTGTCAGTAAGTCACAGAATCACACAGACACTTTTACAAGAATCCTGAGAGTGTTTCCTTTCCAATGATACCAGACACATCTCTGAGTCTCTAACTATGTGGGATCTGTGCTGCTTACAACTTGGGCATGTCGTTTAGGCTAACAACATAAAAAATAGGGGCGTATGTTAAGTGGTTAAACAAACAAGATTTGAAAAAGTGTTAATTAGTGAGATTTATATTGTTGGTAGATGTATTTTTTAGCTTTGGACATTCTAGCTGTTTCCAGTCTTTATGCTAAGCTATAAGCTAAATGCCTCCTGGCTCCATCTCCGTACTTAAGGCAAAGACTTAAGAGACAAGAGTGAGATCTTTCCAAATCCTGGATCTTTTCCAAAACTATTGCTGAAAGTGTTACACATTGTTATATGATGTTTTTCAAATGATAAATGGTTTAAATTTGTGTTTTACTAAACATGTAACCACATGTACAAGCATGTAAATTTTTTTTTGAAAATGTTCAATCTGTCTTTTAAATTAAAGCCAATTTACAAGTATTAGAAATATTGATTTCAGTACAAATGCAGCGTGAACTTGTCAATTTGTTCATGTGTTATAAATATTTAGAATGAGAATAATGATTAGTACTGATACTTATAGCTATAGTACTTATAGCTTATATTTGTTTTACACATGTAATAAAAAAGTGTCACAATTAACTTTTATCATAACTTTTATCATGTTAGTTTTAAGTTGCTTATTTACATTCTCATTATCCCTCTCTTGTTTTCAGTAATCTGCCCACCGCCTGTTGTGACTGGAGTGACAAATTGCAGGAAGAATGACATCACATTAAGCTGGGACCAGAGTCCAGAGAGTGGTGCTACCTACATCGTCCACTCTGAAAAAGATGGCGGGGCCAGTGCCAACTACTCTACAGCCCAGACGTCCCATGTGATCACTGGGCTGCAATGTGGTGAATTGTATACAGTGACTGTGGCTGCAAAGGACACTCAGTGCACCAGCGTTGGCAGCAATCCTATACAGACTGAAACAGGTTAATATTTGTAAAATTAATTGCACATTTACAGTAATGTGAAACTTCCACAGATATTTTCACACTGTGAGCAACCAGTGGTCATCCAAGTATGTGTTTTTATTTTCTCCAATGACTGCAGTACTCCAACTTTTGGATAGTGTAAAGAAAGTGGTTAAATCTACTGATATTGTCATAGGAGAGCAGAGCAGGTCGATCCAAATGCAAAGACTGAAGCAAAAGTGAGGCTGTAGGGGGGAAAAAGTCTTTAATGCTTGGACATGCATACAACCAAAAGTGCAGAGTTTGGCAGAACAGACTTGATGGAACAGAAAACCAAAACGTAATACTAACAGAACTAATGAGGGAATGGGGAACAGATTACTAGTTGGAGTAGGTCAGAGCTAACGAGGAAAATGCAGGGCAGGTGTGGAGATTAAAAATGGGCTGGGGATGAGTGTAGGAACACAGAAGGGAAACAGAGCAATCTGAAAATCAAAATCCAGAAAAAACTTACCCAAATATACACAAAAAATACAACCCAAATATAAACCAAATGATCAAAAGGACTGAAAAGAAATACAAAACTGGAAACCAACAGAACAAACACAAAAAGTCCGGAGCCAATGAGACCATGACAGATATATATTTTATAGTATATCTATTTGAACACTGTTTTTTGTTATTGCATGAGTATGGCATTATTTCTTTTCCAATTGAATAACAAAAAGTTCTTATACATTGACAACATTTACAGAACTGATGTTAAAGATTTTTGGGTTCCCAACTTGATGCATGCATGAAGATAATTTATTGTATTTTTCTGAGGAACACAGAATAATTTCTTCCTAAATCTCTCCTCTGTCAGCTCCATGCCCTCCGACCAACCTGACGGCAGAGGCTGAATGTGGCACCAACTTGGGAACACTGAGCTGGGCGCAGAGTCCTAACGCAATCTACTACACAGCTACTGTGACTGGTACCCACGGACATGTAGTTTCCTGTTCCTCCAACTCAACAACCTGCTCAGTAAATCTGGACTGTGGACATCAGTACTCAGCCTATGTGGTGGCTTCCAGTGTGACATGCAACAGCAGCAGGGGAGACACCTTAACTTTTGCCTCAGGTATGAATGGTTTGCACTTTCAGTCTGTTTCATTTGGTATTAAACCTCAATACTAAATAAATCTATCTATCATCCTACCCTACTGTGCCGTGCCACAGCCCCCTGCTTACCTGACAGGGTGGGGGCAGAGCTCAACTGCGAGGTGAACTCCTTTGCAGTGCAGTGGAGGGGCGCCATCGAAGCCGGCTCTTACACTGCGATCGCCATTGGCAGTGACGACAGCCGTGCAACCTGTGACACCACTAACACAAACTGCACGATCAATAACCTAAAATGTGGCCTCACCTACGGTATTGTCGTCACCACGTCGTCAGTCAACTGTGGCACCATCAAGGGCTCCAACTACAAGATACAGTCAGGTATCAAAAGTCTAAGACAAGATGGAACCTTTTTTACATGAATTAGGGTATATTACATTTCAAAGTTACATGAAATGATTGCATATGCCAGCTAGTTGGAAAAGCTATAGAGGCCCTTTTGTTAAATACAAATCTGTCCTTATAAATTACTTTTTTAAATTCTAGTGCAGATAATTAGATATGTACAGTAAAGTAATTTATTAAAGCTGCACTAATCAATAAGATTATAATAACAATGGTAGTTTAAGAGACTTTTAGGACTCAGATATAGACCAAGATTACCTAAGATGGAGAGTTTTACAGTGCAAACATTTGTCATTGTTTTGTTTTTGTCAGTTTTCTCTTAAAAGTATTGATCTACAAACTCACACTTCCGTATCCTTTCGTATTAATGAATCTTACACTCCATCTTTCTTATTTATCCACCTCTTCATCATCAGCCCCCTGTAAACCAGACAGTGTGTTGGTGAATTTGCAGTGCAGCACAAATATGGCGTCAGTCACTTGGGGAAACTCAGGCCCAAATCAGAACCAAGTGGTGTCAGCGATGGACAGCAGAGGAGGGATCACCACCTGTAACTCCAGCAGCTCCAACTGCACCTTTGATCAGCTGAAATGCGGGAAGAGCTACACTGTCAGTGTCGTTGGCCACACAAATACATGCAGCAGTGAACCAGCTCTTGCAGATATGTTCTACACAGGTATTCATAAGTAAAAAACATGAACATGTACAGCAAGCTGTGCAGCATCACAGAGTCTTCCTAAGCCCAAAATGTTTCAGATTTGATTTAGATTTTCTAAAATCAACCAAGAATAATTAGGTTACTGCTGACGTCTAGTGAGGCTGAATGTCATATATTGCACCTTTAATTTATTAAAGTATCAAAAATAGTCATACAAAATGACTACATAGTGTTATTTTATGTATAATATGATTGTTATGTATGAGTGTCCTTTAATGCTGTAGGTGGTTGAGGCGGTGCTAATTGTAACTTACTTGATATACTTTTGTATTTCGTATAAGGTAATCAGTTGAATATTAAGCCGCAAAATAACTAGTAACAATAGCAACATTATTGTATTTACTCATATTTATCTCTCTCTTTCTCTCTCCCCCATCAGCTCCATGTGTTCCTACTCACCTCACAGCAAGAGTAGACTGCAAGACCGGCATCACTGTGGTTACGTGGGATGTGGCGGGTGGCGCCAGATCTTACACCGTCTATGCTCGTGGCAGTCTCGGCCACAACGCCACATGTAACAGCACTGACACCAACTGTCATTTCACAAACCTGGCGTGTGGGCAGGATTACTCGATTACAGTGGTGTCACGCCATGACACCTGCATGAGTTTGGTCAGTGAGTCTGTCAACGCCACCACAGGTAATAAAACACAACCAGATCAGCTGATTGACAGTGACTGTAGTTTTCATATTGCCACCATACAAAATGGAAGGTTTTTACTGAGTTTTAATGGTGCAGTCAGTAATATTTTACTGTCGCTTTGCACAAATACCCAGAATTAATGAGATCAGTGTCATAATAGTACACATTCAGACATTATGAAGATTCTCTTCCTTCACTGTTCTGTGTTTTTGGTGGAAATGCTGCAGATTCCCAGCCACCCCGAACTACTCAGCTAAACTATGCAGTTGGTGTAGTTTCTATATAACTTAAATTCATTTTGCTGCTTTGGAAGAATACTCAGACTTGCTTAAACTTAAACTTAATTCTGACACAGAGTTGGCATTAAATTGTATTTCTTGCACTGAGAAGAGGTGTGTGATGTAGCAAACATTGCTGCCTCTGTCTCATCTCTTAAGTTATTTATGATAAGCAACAGTAAAATTGAAATTCATGTTAAAGTTGTGGTGAAACAGCTGGTGAAATGTGTGCTTGTTGTTTCTTATTGCTGCCACTTGGTGTCACTAAAGAGCCTTTTTTTTGCATGTAGAAACTTTAAACAGGCCTCCAAAGGGTCAGGGTCATTAAACACTCTCATATAGCCCATTTGAAATCCTATTAGGTATCACCAGAAGCAACTTAAATCAAATGACAATACTTTAGATAATAATAATAATAATAATAATAATAATAATAATGATAATAATAATAAAAATAATGATAATTATAAAACTATAAAAAACAAACATTTGATTTTGTATTTTATAGATTCGATTTTTACAATGAATTACCCACTTGACCCTCTGTCTATGTATTATCTTTCTCTTTCTACAACGATCCCTGTCCAGGACCTTGCCCCCATAGTGGTCTGAAGACTACACTGGACTGTAACACCAACACTGCTGTGGTGTCTTGGACACCCGGCAGCGGCATCCTCTACTACAACGCCTCGGCCGATGCCTTTGCCGTCACACACCAGATGAGTTGCTCCACCAACAGCTCCACCTGTAACATCAGTTCTCTGCACTGCGGAGAGAGTTACAGGGTGAGCGTCAGTGGACAAGGACAGAACTGCCCCAGTCCTGCACAGGACTGGCAGCGAATCAACACAGGTAACTGAGAGTAACTACAGAGAGCTTGGCTGGTGTTTAGAAAAAAAGTATAGCTTTTTTTTAAAATTTAGGTTAATGCTGATACTGTCTAATACCGAACTAAACCTTAAAAGGGAACTCAAGTTTATATATTTACTTTGAATGTGTGTAAATCTGCCTGACCCTCTCCTGTGTCTGTCTCTCCTGCAGCTCCCTGCCCTCCCACCCAGCTGAGAGTCGACTCATCCTGTGAATCAAAGAACATTACGGTGTCGTGGCAAGCGTCAAAGGGCTCAGTAACATACATGGCTGTAGCAGAGAATGCAGAGGGCCTTCAGTGGGCCTGTAACACCAGCAGCACCTACTGCCAGATATCTGGCCTGCTTTGTGGGCAGCAGTATCAGGTCTACGTCACTGGTCTTGATGAAAAGTGTATCGGAGCCAAGAGCAATATTGAAGTGATTCATACAGGTGGGGTTTCAAATAAATCTCAGACTTTTCTATTGTCTTTGAAATCATGATGATTCAGAAAGGGTTTGATTTTACCTTTACTGTGTATGTGTTAAGATCTTTTGAGATATTCCTCACATGCCCTCCTCTTGAGGCTTCAATTATACCCCTGACTCCATCATTGAGGCGTGTGGGATTTGAAAATGCCCATCTTTGGCGTCACCCAGTAGCAGTATCAAAAAAGACACTGTAGCAACCAACAGTGCATGCTGCTATGCTATTTTATGCTCTTCCATTAATTTTATTCCATTTCATTTTCTGTGAATTGGCTGATTTTGACACACACACTAAAGCATTAGTGAAAAACAAAAAATGAACACTTACAGGAGCTCATGTATTGCAGGTCAATACAGCAATGAATACAGCAATATTGGCACTTATTTCTTTTATTTATCTATAATAATATAGATCATATAGAATAATATTTATTATTGTGTGTGTTTATGTTGATTGCTTTTAGTTATTTTTTACTCTTGTTGGGTGACTCTTAATCCCACTCTTTGCTACTATAATGATTTATATTACAGCAGGAATAATTCAGATTCATCCAATCATCTTGCAAAAAGTAGTCGATTGCAGTTCTGTATCTCCCTCTAGGACCCGTGTGCCATTCGAAGGAATCAAATGGGACAATTTATCTTACTACTCTCTTTGTTCTCTCCAGCTCCGTGTGTGCCACAGAACATACAAAACAACCTCGACTGTCTGTCTGGTGTCCTCAACGTTACGTGGCAGTCGACAGGTTACGCTCCTCATTTCCGTGCCTCTGTGGTGAGCAGCAACGGTCATGTCAGCATCTGCAAGACGGATGAGCATCACTGCATAGTGCACAACATGCAGTGTGGACTGACCTACAGTGTTATGGTCGTTGCCCAAGATGAGGCCTGCAATAGCTCCCACAGCCCCACAAAGCAGATTAATACAGGTATGCAGGATATGTCTGTATTTGTTAAACTTTTTTGAATGTTTTATTCCATTCATGTCTTAAATTACAAAGCTCTGGGTGCAGGAAGACTTTTTTACTGTTTTATTCTGACTTCAATCCATCCTTTTCTTCTTCTTCGACAATCTCCCTCTCAGCTCCCTGTCCTGTTACGTCCTACATTCCCACTTTGGACTGTGACACTGGAATTGTATCTGTAAACTGGACTGACAGTGTTGCAGAGGTCCTGTATACGGTGTTGGCTATTGAGGCCACAGGTCGCCAACACAACTGTAGCAGCCAAATGAGCTACTGTGATCTCACTACTCTGGAGTGTGGGACACAGTACAACATTACCATCACACCATCGAGGGACGGATGTGTGGGCAGAGACAGCCCCACAAAAACAATCACAACAGGCAAGGATCAATAACACTTGTACAATACAAGTACATTTTTGAGTAGTTTGATGTCTTGAAAATACAAATTTGAATGTTACAAAGAATCTCTGGAGCAGTAATGCACTTCTCCAAGTTATTATTTTATGCAGTGACAATTTAAAAATAATTAAGACAAATAAACTGTCAGGTTTCAGAGTGACTGAGAGTACTATATATGGCTAATTTCCCTTTTTCCCCTGGTTACTCTCAGTTCCCTGCATTCCTCACCTGTCTGATGTGGAAATTGACTGCTTGGCAAACTCAGCATGGGTGATGTGGGAGGAGGCTGCTGGCATTGAAGACTATGTTGTCTTAGTAACAAACACTGATGGCGATGTCCAGACATTTGAGTGTAACTCCACCTCAGACGGAACGTGTGGTTTGCCTCCTCTGATTTGCAGCCAGAACCTCACCTTCACCCTCAAAGCCAAAAACCAGCAGTGCCTCAGTGCAGCCAGCAATGCTGTTGTGACGGAAACAGGTCTGTGAGCATAAATGCATAAAATATTTTGAAAGCAAGAAAACAGGAAGTCACTTAAAACAATTATACAAGAGACATATTGCGCTGCAGGTGTTGATATTGTAAATGGTAAAACTAAATTGTTGGTGTAAATTAACTTTAATTAGAAATGAGGTGCTCCCAACAGCAGTTTACCATCAGGAGGAAAACAGGAGGTTCTCTGAACATGATGTTTCAGGTCTGATCTTAATGCCATATTTGATTGAATCTGAAACACCAAAGTTTTGCACCTCTTGAAATTATTATAGTGAATTAATTTATTGTGTAAAACATTTTAATCTGCATTGCCAATTTGTCTTCTACTAATGCCATTAGAATAAATTGATATAAATTTAAATAAATAATCTATACATAGTGGCATTAGTGGTACATATGAACATATAAACTATTCTGTTTCAGGTTAAATGTGTTACTTATTACTTAATTAATTAATTAATGACAGATGATGGTCAGAAAGCTGTTTTTACATCATATCTCACAGTGTTTCTCTTTCCTCAGCTCCCTGTTCTCCTAAGGATGTAGAGAAGTCAGTGGATTGTAACAATGGCACAGTCAGCATCTCCTGGGGATCCATTCCTGGTGCTGTAACGTACACGGCTACGTTGGAGAACTTAAAGGGAGACAGCACCTGCTGCACCACATCAGACACCAGCTGTGACATTCCTGACCTGCCGTGTGGAGAATTCTACGCCCTGCACGTCACAGCCGAGGGACGAACCTGCAACAGCTCTCAGAGTTCAGGGGACATAGTCAAGACAGGTAGAGGATATTACAAAAACATTCTCAGATACAGTGGCAAAACCAACACCTTAGGAATTCTCATACTAAAACTCAATGAAGATGAGATGATAATGGTTGCTTCTTTATTGATCTCTCTCCCACAGTGCCATGTATTCCTGATAACCTCGAAGCGAGCCTGAGCTGCAGCGACAATGTGGCCTCCATGTCGTGGAACTCCAACTTAGGAGGACAGCTTTATCACGTGACTGCCGTGGGTACCGATGGCCATGTGGACAAGTGCACCTCCTATGAAAAGAAGTGTGATTTGACGGGCCTGCGCTGTGGTCAGCACTACACTGCTACTGTGATGGCAGAGGACAGAGACTGCAGGAGCAAACTGAGCGACAGTGTGACAATCAAGACTGGTATGCACACATTTTCACTGCTGTGTTCATGGATTTTGAAATACTACAAGTTTACTCAAGAAATATAAGTTATCCAGAGCTGCAAATTATTTACAAACTTCTATTTGGAAGGTCTTTTGAAGCTTTGGTTTTCCAGATAAAGCTCTTATTTCTGTTTCTCCTTATCTACAGCTACAATTTTAAATGTTTTTCCGTGCACGGGCAGATTTTTTTCAGGATAGAACTAAAAGAAATCGAATATACAGGAAAAAGGAGCACAAATTGTGTGATATCAAATAATTTATTTTGCTTTAAAGGAATGGTTTGACATTTTGGGTAACACAGTTGTTCGCTTTCTCTCAACCTCTTCTCACCAGTGCCATGCATTCCTGCAAACACCTCCTCTCTGGTGGACTGTGAGACCAATTCTCTGATTGTGTTCTGGTCCGACACCTCGGGAGCCGACTCGTACCTCGCCACAGTGCGGGACAGCAACGGTCAGTCCACAACCTGCCAGGGCACAACCGAGGGCTCCTGCAACGTGACAGGACTCGGCTGCGGCCAGATCTACCATGTGTCTTTGGTCTCCTCTGATGGATACTGTGACAGCCCGACTGCCAATATGGTTGACACATCTTCAGGTAAGAAAGGGAGTCAAGTGACAGACGTGTATCTCGATGACAAAGGCTAAAATCAGAGTACAGACATTTTTTCAGAAACATTAAGAGGACATTGATGAAGTAATTCAACACACAAGAAAAATCTAAATGATGTGCTGCCATGAGGAAACTTTTCTTTGTTTCTAAATAGTCCCATAGTTTCTTTAGGGGTCGAGGAGATTCTGTGATGCTTGATGATTATAATTAAATTTTTGGAAAAAAACCCAGTAGGTTAATACCAGATCAAACTCCAAGATGACACCAGGGGTCATCACAATAAAAACATATTTATCTCTGATCAGGACAACTTTCAACAGTATTTGGAGATGGCGTTTGCAACTGAGAGTAGGTAGGAGATTGCAGTAGCTAGATCCAACACAACGTGTGTGCGTTAATTGCGCATTAAAAACATTAGTGCTGTTAAAATGTATTTGCGTTAATGCGTTATTGTCACGTTAACGTTGACAGCCATAGTTTTAATATATTTTATTGTCAAAGATAACTGTAACAAGTGTCTTACTTGTCCCTCTCTCAGTGCCCTGTAAACCGAGACATATCATGGCAGTCATGGACTGCTTCACGCAGACGGCTGTGGTCTCCTGGTACCCGAGTGACGGAGCTTTGTCATACGTGGCCTTGGCCACCACTACGTCAGGTCTCAATGTCACCTGTGAGACAAACACCACCCAGTGTGATCTGGAAGGGCTGCCCTGTGGACAGAGCTACTCCGTCACCGTAGAAGCTGTAGGAACAACCTGCAGCAGCATCACTCACATGACAGGAAAGCTGGTCACTGGTGAGCAACATGACATGTTTCTATTCTGCGTCTTTACTGGAATATCTTTGTATGATTCACAGTTCATAAAATTCCTTAATTATCTTATACTGGCCCTTTATGTAGCCCCTCAGTTCAGCTTCTGTCTGAAACAGGCTGTTTCAGCTCCTGTCTCTTTAAGCCCCCCCAATTCACTTTGCCTACTTTCCATCGTCTTCCTGTGAACTCTCAGATCATGTCATCCATCTTATTTAATCTCCAACTTTACTTCCCTCTTTTCTCTCAGAGCCATGCATCCCTGAACACATCAGCACCCAGTACAGCCCAGCGATTGGCCATGTGCTATGGGATATGACCGCTGGTGCTGATTACTACACAGTGGAGGGGGTGACAGAGCAGGGCCTGATGGTCTCTTGTATGACGAACGACACCTACTGTGCCTTGTACAACATGGTGTGTGGTCAGATGTATGACATTAATGTCACAGCAAACAATCAAGTGTGCCAAGATGTGTCCATCTCAACAGAACCAGTTATGATTAAGACCGGTGAGAAAACATTGTGATACATCTTTTTTTGTCATTTGCTTGTGTATGTGTATGATTTTTATTGTGCAGCACAAATAAAACATATTTCATGTATTCATTATGCATCATTCAACTGGTTTTCCATTTTATTTCAACTTCAGAGCCTTGCCCGCCCAACAACGTTCAGACCAGTGTGCAGTGTGAGAACAACATGGGAGTCGTGACATGGGAGGCCAGTGTTGGTGCCGTGGGCTACGAGGCCCATCTCGCTGGGCGTGACGGCCACTCCCTGTCCTGCCGCACCACAGACACTTTCTGTAACGTAGAAGGCCTCCACTGTGGAATAGTCTACTACACCAACGTCATCGCCATCGGAGACACACTGAACAGCAGCGTCTCCACCACCTCACTGCTGCTCTCAGGTATAAGATTATGTTGAATGCACTTTTCACCTGAAGTTTCCCCTTTAGAATTTCACTGTGGATTACTTAAGATGTACTAAAGTAAAAGTATTAAATTATGTGAAAATACATTGAGTTGGTAACTATTAATACCAACTGTTAAGACACAGCTGCTTTGTTCGCTTAAATCTAAAGATTACAACAAAAAAAGGAATACATTTCTGTCTACATCCCATTACAGTTGAGGTGAAGATAACTTTATTTGTAGCGCTCATAATGTAGCATTGAAAATGCCATTTAAAATTGAACAGATTTCACTGTTAAAGATTTTCACTGGAACTACTTTCTGCCAAAGAAATAGCACCCAAGAATAGCACCATTGAATTAGCCTGTAGGAGAAATGTCAGAGATGTAGAGGTCAAAAGGTTGGCAAATTACAGCAACATTATCTGCATGTCTTTACGACTATAAGTTTACCACAATATGTTGTCAGTGTAGACAATGTAGATTTGTCAATTTTTAATATCTAGGTTTAGGGACTTTTATAGAGCCTATTGATGAATCTAGCAACTATTTGAGTAGAGATTAGCTTCTCGCCTTTGAAGTGAATCTATAGTACTTTCTGGATTGATTGTGTGATTTAGTGATGTTGACCTTATTTTCCACGATTTATTACTTAAATTACAAGAGGATTTCTTCTCAGAAAGTGCCACTACAACACACACTTTATATGCAAGTGATTCTGCAATGATGCTATGGATATGCACATTGATGCATTATCTATGTCCAGCATGTTTTACCCTGCCTGTCTTCATTTCTGTCTCCAGCTCCTTGTGAAGTTGGAGATGTGGCAGTTAACATGGACTGCTATAACAACTCAGCCGAGGTTTCTTGGAGCTCGACCAGTGGAGCCAGCTCCTACCTGGTGATGGCTGTATCAGATGATGGCTCCTGGGCTTCATGTGAAACTGCTGAGCACCAGTGTGATTTGACGGAGCTGCAGTGTGGTCACACGTATAACATCAGCCTTACAGTCATCAGTGACCACTGCCAGACTAAGACAAACGCTGATGTCACCTTCAGCACAGGTGAGTCCTATAATCTCTTCCCAGATCAGCTGGAGAACTACTGATCTTACTGTAAATGTGTTGTATCTCATTTATTATAAAAAAGAAAACACTTCAACACTAGGATCATGAGATTCTCTTTATAACTATTTTTTTTCTTCTCAACACTAAACTATTTCTTCAGGGCCATGTAAGCCTTTGCATGTTGGAGCCGACTTGCAGTGTGGGACGAGCACAGCCAACATGTACTGGGAGGAAACAGAGGGAGTGGAGCTTTACATGGCTACTGCCACCTCCAGCATGGGAATGACTCTGACATGCAACTCCACCAACTCCACCTGCCAGTTCTACAACTTGCACTGCGGGGAAACCTACAAATTCACTTTAACTGCATACAGTCACATGTGCTACAGCGAAACCAGCAGCACTGCAGAGGTTCAGACAGGTAGGGACCATTATTATCAGTTTTTTTGTTTATGTAACTGATTGATTACATTTATTTACTGGTGGGTTTTTTTTACCTTTGTGAAACAAAAACTTTGAGATTTAATTGAGATTAAAAATCTCTCTTTTAAGAGGGTCTATCTTACAAGATAGACAGTCAGACAATGTTAAACAGATAAGATATGTAACAGATCAAATCTCAGCATTATACATGTATTAAATGACTGGTTTATTTTCTTACCTAAAATTGTACTTTAAATTGTATATAAAGATTAACATTAACATTAAACTGATCTTCTGATTGTGAAAAATCACCATTATTATTCACAATTTGGACAGGTGATATTTTTGAATGTTTTTGTCTGTGAAGTTGCTTTAAAATTAGACTGTTCATTTGGGTTTAAGACTGTTAATTTGACAGTGGGAAGTTTGAAAATGTTAGCTTTGCCTTTAGGACATTTTATTGAATAGATTATTAATTGATTAATTGACTAAGTGCGACATTTGTGTCCAACTCTTTCTCTTCCAGAACCTTGCCAGCCAGCTGACCTGAGAGTCGAGGGGTCATGTTACAATGATACGGTGGTGCTGGATTGGTCGTCAGCTAACGGTGCATTAGTCTATGAGGTGACAGCCACAGGAGACCTAGGTTACGTCACATCTTTCCACACCAATGACACAATGATAGAGGCTGAGCTACCTTGTGGACAGCTGTTCATTTTCACTGTGAAGGCTATGGACAATCAATGTGACAGCGCTAAGAGCAACCCAAAAGAGTTTAAGACAGGTATGGGTCTCTTATTGTTTTACCTAATGTGATGTAAAAGAAGGTGACTATCATGATGATCAATTGACCTTCTCTCCAGGCCCCTGTGTGCCCCAGCACGTACAGAGCTTTACCCACTGTGAGGACAGTCTGGGCTCGGTCAGCTGGGCTGAGAGCGACGGGGCAGATTCCTACTTGGCCATAGCAGTGGGACAGGATGGCCACACGCACATGTGCAGCACAAACACCACCACTTGCACCTGGGACGACCTGCACTGTGGCGAGCAATACACTGTTCACGTCATTGCCAACGACTACCTGTGCAGCAGCATGCCAAGCAACAGGACTTCTATAAGGATGGGTATGCAGCTAAAGATTTTCTACTGTAATAAATCTACTCTCGAATATTATGCAGATTTTTTTCAGGGGAGATTTTAGAGGCAAGTTTTATGTATTGAAAAATACATAAAGTTTAATAAAAAAATTTTTAGAAAATTTCACGTGATGTTAGAGAGCCATCTACCAAGAATTAAACCAATAAATCTCAGTGTTTCTCTGAATTGATACCATGTGAAAAGCACCAGCATCACAACTAACCATTTGTGTTCTTTTTGTAGCTCCCTGTACACCAAATAACTTGAAATCATCTCTGGACTGCACTACAAAGGTTAGTATTTCACCGTTTTGTGAAAGCTGTTTCTCTAGAGGATCCTCCTCAGGAAATATTGAACTATCTATTGTAATTACGCTCCTTGAAATGGTTGCTTTAAAAGATTCTGGGCCAATTATTTTATAGAAATTGAAATGAATCTGTAATTTGTTTCTAAGGTGGGTTCGCTGAGCTGGAATGCAAGTGAAACCGCAACGTTCTACATTGTGAAAGCAGAGACGAACAGCGGCCACAAAGTGCAGCTCAGCACTAATGACACCTGGACCTACATTTCTGAGTTCCTGTGCGGCCAGGAGTACTTCCTGTCAGTTCAGGCTGCAGACTCTGTGTGCACAAGTCCCCCTAGTGTGCCCTCAATGCTGGAGTCAGGTAGATTCCTATCCATGTACACTAAAATTGTACACATTGTTTTTAAGCTATTTTTGAAGGGATCCTTTTTCTTAAAAACTTTACACTAGTAAGCAAATTAAAATACACGTGAGATACACTTCATCAAGGAAATGTAATTTAATTGTCAAATCAAAGACATGTTTTTGTATTGACTTACTATTTACTATTTCATTGACAATAATAAATTTAATAATTTATTGTTTTCTTTAAAAATATCCTACTTTAAACCAATTAAGTTTAGAAGAGCAGACGTACTGTAGTTGAAGACAATTGTTTAAAGGAGCAGTTCAACATTTTGGAAAATAAACATTTGCTTTCATGCCGAGAAATAGTGATGAGATTGATACCACTTTTACATCTGTAGGTAAATATCATGACTGATGTTGTAGTCTTTGTAATGCCATTCCTTTTTTTACATCTTTCTCTCAGAGCCTTGCCCTCCCACTGGCGTATCCAGCTTCATGAACTGTGTCTCCAACATCGCTGTGGTATCGTGGACCGGCTCAGCTGGGGCCCAGTTCTACACCGCTACAGTGACACAGGAAGACGGCCAATCACGAAGCTGCTGGTCTGACAGTGAGCAGTGTGGCATGCCCAACGTCGAATGTGGGCAGAACTACACAGTGACGGTTGTTGCCTCCAACGAGAAATGTAACTCTGACCCCAGTGAGGCCGACACACTGCAGTCAGGTGAGAGTTGATATTTATTTTAATCTCACATCTTCCTTATTATTTTTCCTTATACTTCTTTCATACTTTTTTATAATCTCCAAACAGAAAGCATGAAGTTTAGGTTAATACTTTTTACTAAATGAAGTCCAAAAACATCTCAGATCAGCTCCTACTCAGTCATCTAATCTTACCAGTAGAGGTCAATAGTCTGAGTCAGTGTTGAATTTTGAGGACTCCTTACAAATCGTGACTCAAGTTACAACTTGTACAGAGTCATAAACTTACAGAACTGGTCAAAATGTAGTTATTTCCTTCAGATTTCCTTGATATAGGTCATATTGTTTTATATTCTTTAGGCAGAGGTTTAACAAATGAGCACTTTCAGGGCTTGTTTCCTTGTTCTTACTCACTATAGCCATATTACTGTATATTTATATTGTTTTTCAACTTGACCATATACTATAAATCCAGACAGAAATAAAACCTTATTACCAGTCAAGCTAAAGGAAATTATTTTAATTATTGGAGACAGGTAATATGTGTCTTACAGGAACACAACAAATCATTAAAACGATCTGATACCCTTAAAATGATGGCTTAGTATTTCTGTGACTTATTTAAATGTTCTAAAGATTCTTGTAAATGCATAATTATGAAATCTTTTCCCTATGCTTCTTCACAGTTCCTTGTGTTCCTACTGATGTGAACGTGACGATGAACTGCTCTGAAAATGAGGCTCTTGTGTCCTGGAGCGCCAGCGAAGGAGCACTGTCTTACAAAGTGACAGCTCAGAGCACACAGGGAGACGTGTCCTCCTGTGAGAGTACAGACCTGATGTGTATCTTGACCAACTTGACCTGTGGACAGTCTTATGCTGTCCAAGTGATGGCACAGGATGATATCTGCTCCAGTTTGCCCAGCCTGGCTACCAAGTTCAAATCAGGTATATGGATGGAAATTTGGATGTCAGAATGTGTACTTGGTCAAATTGGTGTATGACTTTTTATCTCCCCTCCATCTCTCAGTTCCCTGCACACCCAAAATTGGCTCAGTGGTTTTGGACTGCTTCACCAACTCGGCCCTGTTGGATTGGGACTATGCTGAGGGGGCCTTGTACTACACCACAACAGCCCGGTCCTCTAGCGGCCATGTTTCCACCTGCAGCTCCAACTACACCAACTGCGAGCTGGGGAACCTGCAGTGTGGCCAGACCTATAATGTGATCACTGTGGCCTCAAACGATGAGTGTGGCAGCCCCCCCAGCTCCAGTTTGCAGGTTGAATCAGGTAAAACTAAGTTGTGGGGCAAAGATCTTATATACTGGTTATTTTGGTCATTTTTGAGTAACTTCAAGGGGATATATTATAGTTTTTGTGATTCATTTAAAAAAGACTAAATCATTTCCTAAAGTAGCCCAGCACTGTGGTTTTTGTTGGTAGGGGTAACTTGGTATTCTTGGTTTTGGTCTTAATGTGATGTGCTAAGAATAAGAAAAAAATAAAGTAGCGCATCACACTAGCTGAAAATCATATTTTTTGCTGCCCTCTAGTGGCTAAAGTTCTCATCACTTTTCAAATCACATTAATTTTTTGTGTTTGATTTTAGTACAAAAATAAATTAGGTGAGGTAAAAGTCATTTTAAATATATTTCATAATAGTATAATAATATTTTTTATGAATAATAATGTAATACATTTCAATAAATAATTAAATAAATATCAATACAAACAAAACATTTCCAGATTGACATTAGCTGGATGTGTTCAGACTTTATGTGTCTCAGTTTAGTAATTAGTTTCTATTTAAAGCTGCAGTGTGAAACTTTTACAATAAATGAACGTCCATTACATTCAAGCGAGTTCACTTCATGCTGCACTGTTTTACAGCTCCAACAGTAGCAATGGAGTAGGCTACACTGGAGCTAATGTTTTGTATATTTATTGTATATAGTACTTTGATATATTTTTGAGATGGTTTATTGTTTATTTGATTTAATTGTTATTTTATTTTGTTGTGTTTTTACTTGGAGGTGCTGTTGTGTCAATTTTGAGTTTCCACCAAGGGGGATCAATAACGTTACCCTATCCTATCCCTATCCTATAATTACTTTCACTGCCAGGAGGGGGAGACAAAAGTCCTGCACTACAGGGGACTTAAAGTAATCTATGATCTCTATTGACCTTTTTGGACTACCCAAATTGTTTACTGAAAGGAGGAATGCCAGTATCCTGTTCAGTAGAAAAAATGCAAATATTTTACATGCCTTTTGAGGAGTTTGTGTTTCCACCAAAAAGTAAACTTTCTCTCTTTCCCTTCCCTCCACCAGTGCCTTGTCCTCCTAAGGATGTTGAAGTTGTACTGGACTGCTCTACTAACACGGCCCTCGTTGAGTGGCAGGCCAGCAAGGGAGCCGATTCCTACATTGTCCAAGCACTCGGCGTGCAGGAACATGAATCTGGCTGCGAGACAGACTCAGAGTCCTGCATCCTCTCTGATCTCTTGTGTGGCTTCACCTACAACATCACTGTGATTGCCGTCAACAGTGAGTGCAATGTGTCGCGGAGTGACATGAAACAGCTACAAACAGGTATGGATAAGGAGCATGTTGGGGCCTGGCAGCATAATAAAAGTTTGGGAATATCTGTGTATGTCTATTGTTATGTTAGGACAGGGGGAGATTATTTATTTATATACTGATCATTAACACCCCATTTAAACATGTGATGGGACTTTGATATTATACATTTAAAGTACATTTAGAGTGTCTGTTATTTGACAAATAAAAGAGATGTCAATTTCACTGACAAGGATGTCAAACTTTAAACCTCAATAACTCAAATCTATCAGACTGCAGATAGAAGCTGAGTGTGGACTTGTATTAACAAAACATTAATATTTCTCTGTGTGTCTGTGCAGTGCCTTGTGTACCAAAGCAGGTGGAGGCTCGGGTGGTTTGTGAGTCTGGTGCTGTGGCGGTCTCATGGGAGCCCAGCAGTGGGGCATTATCCTACACCACAGTTGCCCAGGGCAACGGTGGCTACGAGTCAACGTGCAACAGCACCGACACAACATGCCTGTTCAGCGAATTGCTGTGTGGCCTCAATTACTCCATCACTGTTAGGGCTGCAGATGAGACATGTGACAGTGCTGAAAGTTCTGCTGTGGAGATCAGCAAAGGTAGAATCAAGACTAATACATTAGACATTTATCCTAAACAGCAGCATTCAGTGCTTCTATAAGGCATATTGCAAGTTGTATTCATATTTTACTTATACTGATCTTTATTTATGCCTGCCTGTCTGTCTGTCTGTAGGGGCGTGTGTACCACAGAAGGTAACAGCAGAGATGGTGTGCAGCAATGACACAGGTGTGGTGTCATGGGAAGAAGGAGAGGGTGTGTCCTCGTACATGGTGCGGGCTTTTGGACCCAATGGTCACAAGATCCAGTGTGATACTTTTGAAACCAGTTGTGAGCTACTCAACATGCAATGTGGCCAGCTCTACAACTTGACAGTGACAGCTCTGGATGAACAATGTGACAATAGTCACGCTTACCTCGACCTGCAGTCAGGTAAATATTAACAATAAGTTAGGTGCTGTGGTTTTGGTGTGGACAAGTGTATTAACACAGGATCTTACATGATGGAACCAATACATTTCTGTTTTAAGATTTAGAGTTATAGAAGTCTAAATGGGTCACATAATGGCTCACATTTTACTCATGCTATGAGTAAAGCTAATAGTATTATTATGCTTCAAGTCTCTTTTCTTCTATTTTTAAATTTTGTGATTTGGCATTAAGTAAGAAGAACTCATTGTTTATCTTTCCTCTTCTCTCTACCAGTACCTTGCAGGCCCACCAATATCAAGGCATCACTACTGTGCCACTCAAACTCAGCAGCGGTGACATGGGAGCCAGCCAGCGGCGCAGCTTCCTATCTTGCTGTGGGTATCACAGCAGACGGAGACCACCAGACCGAGTGCAACAACACCATGACCCACTGCGATCTGAGCGACCTGCAGTGTGGCCAGACTTACAACGTGAGCGTGTTTGGCCTGGATGAGTCCTGCACCAGCGTGGAGAGCGACAAGGCTTACATGCAGACAGGTACTGTGCAACACAGAGGGCCAATTATCTACTCTTTGTAAAAGCTTGTTGAGACTTTCTATACATTTTGATGACAGTCTTATTTTTTGTTATAGTGAAGTGATTCTGAAAGTGCTTTTCTTCAGTTTACATTTGCATTAGTTTTGTTCATTATTCCTCAAAATAGAAACTTAGAAATTCCCTGAAGGTAGTTAAACAATAATATATTAACTTATCTTTTTTCTCCACTCTTTCTCACATGCAGCTCCCTGTGCACCACAGGACGTGACTGTTGATGTCCAGTGTGATGAAGGTGCTATGGTCGTGTCCTGGTCACCCAACCCCAATGCCCAGTATTTCCACGTGGCAGCAGTGAGCAACAAGGGGGAGAGACTCTACTGTAACTCGAGTGACACAGCCTGCACCATTCAAAATCTTCCTTGTGGACGGAGCTACAACGTTACTGTGTTGTCTGTCAGAGATGACTGTGAGAGCAAGCCGAGCCCTACAGTTGTGATTTCTACAGGTAAACTGAAGCCATTTGTCACACATCTCAGCTTGTCAGTGGTATGATGCAGTGGAATTGGCTCTTTAACTAATTTCATTCGATGAAAACATGCGTAGCAAACTACAGATTCTCCACAAGGGGAGGCTGTGCATTATTCATCATATCAGGCTTTAAGAAGTCAATATGCACCTATAAGAAAGCAAAGTCCTACAGGCAGGAAGTGTTACAGCTGTAGTTTTCCTTTTTATGAATGCAGTTCGATATTGCATTTGCATGTGTTTCCCAGCTTTATAGTTCTATATTTAAAGTTACAGTTCACTATTTTAGGAAATACAAATTTTCACTTCTCAGCCACAACTCTTTCCAAGTGTTAGATGAGAAGATCAATGTTGGCATAGAGGCTGACAGGAAACAGAGAGAGAGAGAGAGAGAGAGAGATGGGGGAATGATGTGCAGCAATCGTCCCTTGCTGCAGTCAGGGACGTTGCAATTACATAGCATGCATGGTAACCACTCGACTACCAAAGCAAAGCACTCTGGTATCAGTAACATTTATGTCTGCTATGCTGGAAAATCAAGCAAGAACCAACTTCAAACCATAGCTGGCCAATAGCTGGTCTTGCTGGATTTAGCTGCTGAGTCAACTTGCTCAAGATTGAGATAAATTTTGAAATAATTCCTTATGAATGCTCATTTGTTTCCATTTCCTCTTCAGCTCCATGTGTGCCCAGGAACCCACAAGGCCGCCTGGACTGCGTAACTAATTCAGCTTGGGTGACTTGGGACGCCTCAGAAGGAGCTCTCAGCTATTTTGTGCTGGCCCAGGAGGTTGGAGGTCACAACTCCACCTGCACTACTACCTCCTCTCCCTGTAATGTGCCAGATCTGAAATGCGGGACGCTTTACACCTTCCATGTCACTGCTGTCAACAAAGACTGCCGCAGTAATACCAGCACCACCTTTGAGATTGAGACAGGTATTTAACATGAATCTCTGCTGTCAAGATATGATCAGAAGATTTCAAACTGTTGATGGTTTTCTGGAGCATTTATATAAATATATCTGCCCTGTCCTGTAGGTCCTTGTGCTCTAACATCCATCAGTGCAGTAACACAGTGCAACAGTGAGACAATCCTGGTTGAATGGGAGCTGACTCAAGACACACCCGTCTATCTGGTGACCGCCGAGGGCCACGACCAATCCCTCCTTTCCTGTAACAGCTCCTCCAATTCATGTGTACTACAGGATATTCGCTGTGGCATGCAATACAGCATCATTGTATCATCTTCTTCTGATAAGTGCAGCAGCCTTAGAAGTCCACCAAAGAAGATAAAAACAGGTATTTTTCTGCTCACCAAGTAGCCTGATTCACTTCATTCTTTATGGAAAAATCTTCTATTATCAAAAGTAAAGCCACAGCGCAAGCCGCAAATTTAAGGTTATTCTGTCTTCTCTAGCACCCTGTGTCCCAGACAACGTGACAGTGGTACCATCGTGCGAGGAGAATGGAGCCACAGTGACGTGGGCCCACTCCCCTGTGGCCACATCCTACCTGCTGACAGCAACAGGAAGGGATGGACACGTTACGGAATGCAACACCTTAGTGAACAACTGCACCCTTGCTAATCTGCATTGTGGACAGCTGTATAACTTGAGCATCACTGCCAGTGGAGACAACTGCACCAGCGCACCCCAGACTGCATCCTTCAGGACAGGTAGAGAGATGACCAGACATGTCTCTTTTGCCAAGTGAAATTTCAAGAAGCACGAAATCTAACCAATCTAACCAAAGCAACATTTTAGATGAGGTGTATACTGTATGTTAGTGTGTAAAATGATATACAGTAGATTATGAAGTCTAGAGCTGCAATGGTTTGTCAAATAATTGGCTGACAGAAGATTTATTGGTTAAAATGTTGTTAATTGGCTAATCTATCAAGTCCAGGAAAGAAAATTGATGAATTGTTGAATTGCAGCCTGTCAAATATCAGATTTCTGCTTATGTGATAAGAAACTATTGTGTTTTGAACTGTTGTTCCTATAAAATAAGTAATTTGAAGACAGGCATTTTCCACTGTCATCTGACTTCACAGATATGATTAATCAACAAAGGCAGATAAATTGATAATTTTTGGATGCAGCACTAAAGTCACATTTTCACAATAGATGTTAGACAATTGGACCAAAGAGGCCTAAAGGAAATATTGTGGTGACATCTGTAATCATGCATCATACTGCAAAAATTACCTTTTTGTTAATAATCAGTATGAGTTACCTGGGATTTTAAGTAGGTTTTGTTTCTGTCATGTTATTCTATTAATGTACTAATATACTAAATTCAATTTCAACTAAAAGCTGAAGTTAGATTTTATACTTAAGTAGTCACCTCTTTTTAGACTCTTCTCCAGAATGTGCATGGCCTTTTTCCTTTTTTTGTCTCCTTTTAAATCATGACCAGCTGTATGCTTGAATGTCTGACAGATATTATGTCCTGTGTTCCTTCTCAGTGCCCTGTGAGCCCTTGAGTCTAGCAGTGGATATTTATTGCAAGACAAACTCAGCCATCCTTTCTTGGAATGAAAGTGAGGGTGCTGTGAAGTATTTTGTCTTTGCCCAACCTATGGATGGAGACATGTTATACTGTGACAGCACCAACACCTCCTGCATCATTGAAGGCCTGGAATGTGGCGAAATGTACAATTTCTCTGTTGAAGCCTCCAATGGCATTTGCAACAGCTCATTTAGTGCACCTCTACAAGCTGGAGCAGGTAAATATCAGAGTTCAAAAGTGAATTATGGCAGTAGCAAAAATATAAAAATAAAATATAGAGAAACAATTTTTTTTTAAGAGTAGTTATTCAATTACATCATTTTACTGAAAATCTTTTAGAGCTTCAGTGGTTTGTCAGACACAATCAATTTGTTGTTTCCGTACGTATGTTACAATAATCAATTCAAGAAGCACTCAATTGGTTAATAATCTGCAATGTAGTATAGCAAGTCTAATAAATAGATACAGCACAACAAAATCTAATTATCCTACCAAAAAGGCTAGCAAGGATGATCTTTTACATTTTCAAATTGTCACAAAAACAAAGAGAATCTATCTCCTTCTTCCTCAGCTCCATGTGCTCCAACTGGTCTTAAAGTACGGATGCAGAAGAGTGACCAAACTCACTGGGCTTTGACATCATGGGACAGCGTCAACTGTTCCAACGTCAAGTACCTGGTGGAGGTGACCGGTCGAATCCAAAACAACCCACAGGCCCTGATGGAGTTATCTTCTTATTGGTGGTCCAGGGAGGATTTTGAGTTCCCAATGCCTTGCAGCACAGCTTATAACATCACTGTACGCGCCAAAAACTCAGCTGGGGTCAGCGAACCTTCCAGCGTCCTTACTGGAGTCACAGGTAATTATATGTTTTCATTGGATTATGTAGCACATAGATCACATTTTTTGTGATCTGTATATATTGATGGTTTATATCATTTTTGAAAAAAATATATCTATATATTTGAATGTGTTTAGCCAGAATATGTCTTGTATCTTCGCCTCATATAGCATAGGTTTAGATAAAATAAGAAACTCCAATCTGTCTGTTTACACCATTTTTACTGTTTCCTTTCCAGTGCCCTGTACTCCACAGGATGTGAAATACTCTGGTAACAGACAGTCTGCTGTGCTATCCTGGGAGGCCTCATTGTTTGCCACAAGGTACACTGTCTACAATGTGTCGGGTACAGACCGTGTCGAGTTGTGCAACACCACAGGGCTCTTCTGTGCACTGACCAACTTTGATCCTCACACCACTGAAGTGACGGCCAGCAGTGCCGTGGGAGAGAGCAACCCTAACAGCAACATAACAGGTCAGATGCAGGGCGAGAGAATCACCAGCAATACACGGGATTCACAAAAATAATCTCTCCACGTCATTCAGCTCGAGCTGTAGCAGCAACATCCATTTGGTTTGAAGTGAATTTTGGGTGAATTTTTCCTATTTGGTTCAGTTTGTTTGGGCTTGTGTGAAAGTACCCTATGTTTCAATCAGGTCCCACATACTTCAGTTGTAAGTTAGGATAACACTGCGACACTGCAATCTGTAATGAATATTCGTATCTTTCTCAGGTCCAGGAGGAACTCGGAGAAGAAGAGATTTACGGGCTACTCAGGTTTTTGCCAATTTAGACAGAGGTACGTATAACGGTTAGGGCTGCAATCATCAGAAAATTGATCACCAGTTTTTTTTTAATAAGTGATCAACATTTTAACCTGCTGAAATTTTATAAAATAATCCCCACATTAGTCTATAATGGAAAAAAATAATTTGTTGCTTCCCTAGTTTTGTTATCAGAGAACCAAGAGACCGTGTTATACATAGTGTTCAAACATGAGTATAACCTCATCAAAGGTCTTTTATTACAAAATATCTTCTAATTCCTATCCCATCTTTCTGACTCTCAGATCTTGAGATTCCAACTGTTTCTATAACAGTTGGTGGGGTTTCCTTGTATGTGAAGTGGACGACAGTGAAGGATGCAAATGAGTACACGCTTGTCATTGAGGAGGAGCAGAGTGAGCAGCGGGCCAGCCAGCCACCTCGAGTAAGAACCGTGGAAGGTGATTTTTACATAGAGACTGACCTCAGGCCCTGGACCACCTACTGTGTCAGGCTTGCAGCCAAAAACACCATCAGCCAAAGCAACTACTCCAGGCCAAAGTGCAGAACCACTGGTGGCTCCTAATGAAATACCAATTAAATAGACACTGGACTAAGCAGAAACACCATCATATGTTTATCATCTCCACTCACTAGAGGGAAAACTGTAAAAAAAAAAAAGTAAGTCCAACTACAAAGTTTTAAGAAAACCTTTCTTTTTACTTTACATGTCACAAATAAATTATGATCAAACAAGAGGAGAACTTTAGATTGGAATACTAAATAAATCTTTCTTAGCAATATATGATATACATTCTTATAACTGTGGCTGGTATCCTAGCAGCATGTGGCATTATAGCTAACAAAGTATTGCTGAAATTATATTTATCATAAATGTTTCTATTTTTGAGGTAGGCTATTAGATTATCTGGTTGATTATTAAAGTGAAACTAGTAAACTAAACTAATAAACTGATAATTTATCAAGCAATATTTTTTAAAACCATGCAGTATATTTTCTTTTTGATGTACTATATGACTTGTCATTTTGAGAACACTTTGACAGATCTTTTTTAACAGTCCCAGAAACTGCAGAATAAAGAAAATCTGTGAAACATTAAAAGGCTCTTCTATAAATGTCAGTGTGGACAATTTTGTTTCGTTACATACTTAAGTGTGTGCGTCTATTTGTGTTGTGTTGAACTGATAACTGAAGGAATTGTGGTAGGTTAACTATTAATTCTGTAATTTTGGCAATGCACATCTAGAAGAAGAACATTGTGAGTTTCAATATTAGAAGTCCATCAAAATGAAATATGCCACACAGAAAGTTGGTCCAATTTTGGATATGACAACTTTACATTTGATTATTAGGCAGACCATTAAACAGACAGGATCAAGAAGACTGAACAGGAAACCTGCACTACAAACAACAGCAGCCAGTGTTTGTTAAAAATGAAGCCCCTGTGAAACATAACTAATTATTCTGAGTCTTCCTGTTGCTTTAAATGTATCTCTATCGTTTCTGGGTATTTCTGCTTTTTCTCGAATAATAAAATGACTATGAAATTACACAGAGTTTACTGTATGTAAATATTCAGACAATTGTGAATCCAGAAGCAATTAAATGGGATTCAGCCATCATTTGTTAAATTGTTGACATGTCTTTTGTGGAAGAAAAAAAAGGCAGAATGAAAATAAAGGAGATTTCAACAATCTAGACAATTTGACTTCAATAGTTGTATCATTCACCATATTGTATTGTATAATTCAAATTATATTTATTATATATATATATATATATGTATATGTATAATAAAAACACTAAAATATATAAACACTAAAATGATGAATATACCACAAAATAACACACTTCAAATCTTTCGTATTTTGTTTTGCAATTACCGGTATTATGTTTTAACTGTCTTCATTATTTAGTATTTGAATATTTATTATTTTTGTGTCCGGATTGAAATGTAAATTTGACCTTGATAAATTGGAGTCTAGAAAAAGACATCAAACATATTTGGACACTTATCAGTTTTATTCATTTGTACATAATCATGCCATTTGTCAGGTATCCTTGACAGCCTAGACACAACACATCATCACATCTAGCAAGTAGCAATATTAAACTGTAAGAATATCTATTCAGTGGTTTCTAAACAAAAGCAGTTCAATCTCTATCATCTACACAGGAAAATTGTTTTATTAAATATAGTTAATATTCGCAATATGTGTCTTTTAGCTGTAGCTTAATATATTTACCATATGCCACTGCACTTTGGATTCACTGGGTTCTTTAAAAAGTATTCTGAACTGATGTGTATAGTTGACAAAACACATTTCCTTCACCTCTAATTACATTGAATTCACCTTAATGAAATAAGTTAGTCTAAGTACAGTATATGGCTACTTTCTACATGATCTTTGTCTTACAGGAACCTGGCTGCATTATTTGAAGGCTGACAATGATCTTAATGGCTCTTCTAAACCAGGGGTAGAAAAGGGCATAAATTAGAGGATTTAAAGTGGAGTTACAAGAAAATAGCCAAATTTGAGCAGATGAGCCATCAGCTGCGATGTCCTCTGCTGCTAGAAAAGGACCGTAATATGGACAGAGACAAACTATAAACACAAGTAGGACAATGCCAAGAGTTCTAGCAGCCCTCATCTCAGATTTCTTCACAATTACAGTTTGAGTTCTTGATTTGACAGCTACAGCTTGAGACCGCATAACACGTGCCTGTGATACAGCCACCACAAACACTCTCATATAGAGAACAATGATAACAGTAACAGGCACGAAAAAAGTGACAATAAAGTCTACTACTCCTGATATGTAGCTTATGATAAGTGTACATTCTTGGGAGCAGGGATTGAACATGTATTTTTGGGACAAGTGATCTTTTAACATTATGAGGTTATAGATAACAGAACAGATCCAACACAAAGACACACAGATTTTAGCTCTCTTTGTTGTTATCATGGAAGAATAGTGCAGAGGAACACAAATAGCCACATAACGGTCCACTGATATGAGCACCATGCTTCCAACAGAGGAAGAGGTGAGAGTAAAGCCCAACAAAAAAAACAAGAGAGCACATGTGATTTTACCTGGAAACCAGCAGGACTGCTGGGCGACTGCAGTTGGCATCACTGCAACACCCACAAGCAAGTCAGACACAGCCAGGGAGAGGAGGAAGACATTGGTGGTGGTATGAAGCTGCCTGGAGAGGAAGATTATGAGTTTTCTAATTAGTGGTAGTTTCCTGAAGTGTGTCATATTTCTGAGAATACAGAATATTTTACCTTTACTGACACAAATCTACAACCAAACTCTACAAGCAAATGAAATCTCTACTCTTTCAGTTTAGCAAATTGGACTTTATCATGACTACGGCTATTGTGACACCTTCATACAAAGAACCCCAAGTTAAGAACTGAGCTCTTTAGCCTATTTAGCTTTTGAAGCTTATATGCAGGACGGAGTAAGAGCCATATTTGGTTTCATAGCATAGGATTTAAAAAATCATAATTGTATAAAAACTGATGCTCAGCAGTTTTCCCTAAATTCTCCAACAACCAAACCTGTTATTACACATTACTAACTTTAATAATTCAAGAAAAGTATCTGTGCCTGAAATGAGAGATGGAGATGACCACCAACAGGTTGAGCATCACAGTCAGCAGAACAATGCAGTACAACAGTGTTTTGATGAACGTGGCTTTGGGTGAAACCAGCATTGAAATGCAGGAGGTGTTGAGAGGAAGGATGCAGAGCTCAACTTGTTCCAGTGTCTCTACCATCGTCAGAGGATATGATGAGGGAGCTGCAGAGGTCTGGCAGCTCTCTGATTCATTTCTTCATGATATCAGTTATTTAACTCTTATCTTTCTCATTTTCCCCATGTTTCTTCAACCTTCCCCGAACTCCTCCTACTCACCACCTTTTGCTCTCTTTCCGATTTTAACACACCTCTTTTGACCAGTATTGCTCCTCACCTATCACACCCTGTTTTCCCTCCTTATCCTAGTTATTGCTCCTATTTCCAGACATTACCAGATGGATCTCTCTCTCTCTCTCTCTTCCTCTCTATCTGTCTCTCTCTCAACCTCAACCGGTTGAGGCTAATGGCGGCCCACTTAGAGCCCAGTTCTGCCTGAGTTTTACTTCCATTAAAAGGCAGTTTTTCCTTGCCACTGTCACCAAGTGTTAGCTCATGTTGTAATATTGGATCTCTATAAATTAAATTAAAGAGTATGGTCTAAACCTGCTCTATGTGAATAATGCCTTGAGATGACTTTTGTTGTGATTTGGCACTATATAAATAAAGATTGATTGATGTAATAATACTACATTAAAGACTACATTGTCTACAATGGTCAGCTTTATATTAAGAAATTATTAACCAGTTAGTTTGCCTCAGCAACTGGCCAAAAGAAGAATAGGTAAAAGGACCACATTTAATGAAATTGCAGTTGTTTGGTCAAAATAAAAAAAACGTTTCATCCACCCATCCTATATAGGCTACTTGCTAAAAAAAAAGAGCAATGCCTAAGATGCACAAATTGTTTAGAATTAAAGTTCTTTAAGTTTGATTAAAAAATAGGAAGATCTGAATAATACATTCAATATTTGCTAAGAGGTATAGGAGATGTGGTATGATTTAATTGATGTTATTTTTCAATTTCATTTATCTTTCCATTCCAACAACAATATACAGAGAAAATGTGAATTTGTTGGTCATATTTAGGAATCCTGATTAATCATATTTAATCCACAGCTGTCCTGTGATAGTGTTTGACAGGTTGCCTTAAACTATTTTTAACACTCTCTGAAAAAACACAAACACAAACTATAGAATACCGACAGTAAAAACTGACTGTCAAAACATATCTTTGATATTTCTGAATGTCACTTTTTTGTCATGTCTTGGCTGACATATGCGTATACAATCTGAGTAAACAATATTTTCTGTTCTGAAATAACTGAATGATACGGTGGCCGAGACCCGCCATAGCTGCAAATAAAAAGAAACGCTGCAAACAAAAACAAACGCTGCTGCAAATAAAAAGAAACGCTGCAAATAAAAAGACACACCGCAGCAAACAAAAAAAACGCTGCAAATAAAAACAAACGCCGCTGCAAATAAAAGAAACACCGCAGCAAACAAAAAAAAAAACACCGCAGCATATAATAAAGAAAACGATGCAAATAAAAAAAGCCACAACGGAAGTGGATTACCGGGGACTGTTTTTGCCGAAACACCGGAAGAAGAAACAATAACAACAACAGGACTACGAATTGGAAAACGAACTTGTTGTATTGTTAGCTTCGGCTAACACGGGGAGACCACTAACGAGAGTGGAAACAACTGACGGCTACATAGTTCCGGCAGCTTATTACTGTCGTTGTTGTTGTTTCTTGTACGTGTAGGTCAGGAAAAGACGTAAAAGGGACCGTATATGGTTTGTTATTTGTGTTATTACGTTACGTGTTGGACTAAATACATGGACATATTGAGGATAGTATTTCGATGTTATGGAAACGGATTTCATATTTCACAAGAATGGATACTTGGCGAGCTGTACAGAAAGTCCTGAGTCATAAGATGATCGTTGTGGATAAAGGGAAGACTTTGAAGGTATGTAGAGATTATAGCTGTTTTTACTTTAGCTGAGTGGCTAGCCGAGCCAATCGCTAATACTATTACGGCTGTGAGCAACCAATATAATTCGTGAGTGGTCTTGAATGAATCAGGGCAACCTATGCTTTCTAACAATGTACGGCATGAATAAATATGCTTAAGGGTTGGTGTTTAAAACATTCAGAAGGACTTGTGGCTACCTCCCAACCTCCGACCCGTCCCGTAGGCGGAACAGTGTGTTTTAAGTGTCTGCAGTTCCGATCCTCATCCCCATGTTGGCTGAAACAGACAAGTCACCCTCAAACATGCTGGAAACCATATTGATGTTTGGTTTGCAGTTAGTCATCCCTAATGTTTATGTGGCTTTGAGGATGTTCCTCACGTTGCCGGTGACAAACTGTGAGGACACAGCTTAAACTTCACATTAATCCAAATAATTATTGTTACCCACGCCTTAGATTATTGTTATCATGATTATTAATGATACAAACAACAACAAGCTGCCGGAACTATGTAGCCGTCAGTTGTTTCCACTCTCGTTAGTGGTCTCCCCGTGTTAGCCGAAGCTAACAATACACCGGCATTCTCCAGTTCAACTTCAAACCTGGGGCTACATCGCCTGACCAAATAACACATTAAAAAGTACATGTAGCGACATTAAACACTACCATTTTCACTTACTTTCTAGTTCGTTTTCCAATTCGTAATCCTGTTGTTGTTGTTGTTGTTTCTTCTTCCGGTGTTTCGGCAAAAACAGTCCCCGGTAATCCACTTCCGTTGTGGCTTTTTTTATTTGCATCGTTTTTTTAAATTATATGCTGCGGTGTTTTTTTTTTGTTTGCTGCGGTGTTTCTTTTATTTGCAGCGTTTTTTTTGTTTGCTGCGGTGTGTCTTTTTATTTGCAGCGTTTCTTTTATATGCAGCAGCGTTTCTTTTTGTTTGCAGCGTTACTTTTATTTGCAGCTATGGCGGGTCTCGGCCACCGTAGAATGAAGCTCAAAGACATTTATGTTCAATTTTTAGAGAGACCTTTAAACAGGCCGTACACGAAGACAGCAAACAACCTACAGCATCTGATGTTAATTAACAATTAAGCTTCTTTGAAAGATAATTAGTCTTCCTTTTCCTTTAAATTTATCTTCATCATTTCAGGGTATTTATGGGATTCTTGAGTAAGAAAAGGACAAATAGTATATGTTCAGTGTCCTGATAAAAACATCAATTTGGCCAGTCTTACACAGATTGAGACAGTTACTAGTTTTATTCATTTGTACATAATCATAGCATTTGTCAGGGATCCCCAACAGACTGGAAACAACACATCACTTTTAGCATTTGTATTTTTCTCTACAATATTTAAGCTATTATATAACCTCATTCATTATTTATACAGCAGATATTGTTCTGTTTTAAAGTACGGTAATATAAAACAGTAAGGATACCTATTCAGTGTTTCTAAACATCTAAACTGTCTAAGTTACTTTTAAAACATAATTCATATTGTTAATATCTGTCTTTCCCAACCTAATATATTTATTATATGTCACAACAGTGTGGTTTTATTGTGTTCTTTAAAAAGTATTCTGAACTGATGTGTGACGGTTTGTGTGCAGGGTAGACCCAAAAGGCAGGAGACCAGGGAGCAATTCAAACAGCGGTTTATTTGCAAAAACCAAAACTCAAGGAGCCGCTGGAAGCAGCGGTATGGGGGGGTCGGGCAGGGCTTCCTCACGGGGGAAGAACAAACTCAAAACGGGCCACTTCAGGCGGTGGTGCAGGCAGTGGTAGCTGGAGGCAGGAGACTGGCTGACCATGAGGCTCGGTGACTGAAAAATCTTCTGGCAGTGGTGTGGAGGTGAACCAGGCTTTTATGGAGGTGTGAGATGATTAGTGGATTGAACTCAGGTGTGCTCCTTGCTCTTCAGGAAGTAGGTCAGCCCCGCCCCCTGAGCCACCACCTGCCCTGCAGGAGACAGGAAGAGAAAAGAGAAAAACATAACCACAGCCAAAACAAAAGTAAAAACAGAACAAAACTGACCCCAGTCCATAACATGATGTATACAAAGTTGACAAAAGACAAAACAAAATTTAATCTTCATTTACTCCGAGTTCACTTTAATAAATCCAATTTATATACAGTATATGGCTATTTTCTAAATGATCTTTGTGTCACAGGAACCTGGTTGCATTATTTGAAGGCTAACAATGATTTTGATAGCTTTTCTAAACCAGGGGTAGAAAAAGGCATACAAATATTTTTGTATTTGTGATGTACTATATTATTTCTCATTTTGTGAACTGCAGAAAAAAGACAGTCAGGAACACTCTTGCATTTCATAGATTAAACAATTTATTGCGACAAATAAATACTGTTTTGCTTGGCATGTGAGAATATAGACTATTTTACTTCTCTTAATAGAGAAATATAAAAACTAAACTCGACATGCAAAATAAATCTCCAAGTCTTTTATTAGATCCACACTTGAAATAATCCTAGACAGTGTGGTGGAAATATTAAGAGAGAGATTATCATAACTTCTACTACTGTGGTACCTTCATACAGAGAGACCCATTGACAATAACATTTTCATTTATAGGTGAAACTGATATCAATAGCCTGTTGTAGCTTTTTAAAAACAATGCAAAACACTTGTATGCATTCAGGGCTGTTTTATTGCTAAAATAAACTCTTGCATACAATTTAAAAAAGCATAATTTTATGAAAACTGTTGTTCATCTCTTTCCCCTATAAGTTAAATTACCCAGACACCTGTACCTGCTGTAACACACAACAAACTGCAATATTTCAAGAAAAGCATCTGTGCATGAAATGTGAGATCACACATATTTTCACAGTTATCAGTTTTATTCATTTGTACATAATCATGCCATTTGTCAGGGATCCTCGACAGCCTAGACACAACACATCATCACATCTAGCAAGTAGTAAGATTAAACTGTAAGAATATCTATTCAGTGGTTTCATAACAAAAGCTGTTAAATCATCATCATCTACACTGGGAAATTGTTTGATTAAATATCGTTAATATTCTCAATGTGTGTCTTTTAGCTGTAGCTTAATATATTTACCAAATGTCACAGCACTTTGGATTCACTGGGTTCTTTAAAAAGTATTCTGAACTGATGTGTATAGTTGACACAAAAAAAACACATTTACTTCACCTCTAATTACATTGAATTCACCTTAATGAAATAAGTTAGTCTAAGTACAGTATATGGCTACTTTCTACATGATCTTTGTCTTACAGGAACCTGGCTGCATTATTTGAAGGCTGACAATGATTTTAATGGCTCTTCTAAACCAGGGGTAGAAAAGGGCATAAATTAGAGGATTTAAAGTAGAGTTACAAGAAAATAGCCAAGTTACAGCAGATGAACCATCAGCTGTCATGTCCTCTCCTGCTAGAAAAGGACTGTAGTATGGACACAGACAAAGTATAAACACAAGTAGGACAATGCCAAGAGTTCTAGCAGCCCTCATCTCAGATTTCTTCACAACTACAGTTTGAGTTCTTGATTTGACAGCTACAGCTTGAGACCGCATAACACGTGCCTGTGACACAGCCACCACAAACACTCTCATATAGAGAACAATGATAACAGTAACAGGCATAAAAAAAGTGACAATAAAGTCTACTACCCCTGATATGTAGCTTATGAAAACCGTACATTCTTGGGAGCAGGGATTGAACATATCTATTTGGGACAAGTGATTTTTTAACATTATGAGGTTATAGATAACAGAACAGATCCAACACAAAGACACACAGATTTTAGCTCTCTTTGTTGTTATCATGGAAGAATAGTGCAGAGGAACACAAATAGCCACATAACGGTCCACTGATATGAGCACCATGCTTCCAACAGAGGAAGAGGTGAGAGTAAAGCCCAACAAAAACAAGAGAGCACATGTGATTTTACCAGGAAACCAGCAGGATTGCAGGGCGACTGCAGTTGGCATCACTGCAACACCCACAAGCAAGTCAGACACAGCCAGGGAGAGGAGGAAGACATTGGTGGTGGTGTGAAGCTGCCTGGAGAGGAAGATTATGAGTTTTCTAATTAGTGGTAGTTTCCTGAAGTGTGTCATATTTCTGAGAATACAGAATATTTTACCTTTACTGACACAAATCTACAACCAAACTCTACAAGCAAATGAAATCTCTACTCTTTCAGTTTAGCAAATTGGACTACGGCTATTGTGACACCTTCATACAAAGAACCCCAATGAAATTGAGATTTTTTTTAATTTACAAGTTAAGAACTGAGCTCTTTAGCCTATTTAGCTTTTGAAGCTTATATGCAGGACGGAGTAAGAGCCATATTTGGTTTCATAGCATAGGATTTAAAAAATCATAACTGTATAAAAACTGATGCTCAGCAGTTTTCCCTAAATTCTCCAACAACAAAACCTGTTATTACACACTACTAACTTTAATAATTCAAGAAAAGTATCTGTGCCTGAAATGAGAGATGGAGATGACAACCAACAGGTTGAGCATCACAGTCAGCAGAGCGATGTAGTACCACAGTGTTTTGATGAACGTGGCTTTGGGTGAAACCAGCGTTGACATGCAGGAGGTGTTGAGAGGAGGGATGCAGAGCTCAGCTTGTTCCAATGTCTCTACCATCGTCAGAGGATGTGATGAGGGAGCTGCTGAGGTCTGGCAGCTCTCTGATTCACTTCTTCATGACATCAGTTATTTAACTCTCATGTGCTGCAGACCCCTCCCCAAACCGAACTTCTCCAACTCACCAAATGTTGCTCTCTTTCCAATTCCCTCTCTTTTTCAATAAGTTAACTTCCTACTAGGGCTGCAACTAACAAATATTTGAATAATTGATTGATTGGTCAATTATCTTTTCGATTAATCAATGAATTGGATTAAAAAAATAAAAAAACATTGTTTATTCAGAAAAAGAACTGGTCTTTACGACTCAAAGTTCTTGACATTACATATCATTCACCCATTCATACACTGATGGCAGGGGCTACCACTTGCTCATCAGGGGGAAATTTAACAGTTCATACACATTCATACACCGTTGGCGCAGCAACGGGATCAGTTTGGGGTTAAGTGTTTCGCCAAGGACAAATCGACACGTGGACTGGAGAAACCGGGAATCGAACAGCCACTCTTCCAGTTGGATGACGACCGCTCTACCTCCTGAGCCACAGTCGCTCAATTTAAATTGACAGCAAAACATTTTCAATATTAAATGATAAATAACAATTTAAAAAACAAATGTTTATGTCAAATAGCTATTATAACTGAAACAACACAAAAAGCTGGTGGAATCAGCTTGTACTGATCATAAACAAGGGGAGCATTACCTGTGGGGATCTGGTGGAGAACTGCTCTTGTGTCTCCATAGTTCTTGTCATTGGCTGCAAAAACCACTGACCATTGTCAGCAGGTTGCAACCTCTACTGTTGGTCAGGTGTCAGATCATCCAGATCTTTTAGGGTAAGGAGGACAGCTGCTCAATCTAAAATTTGCTTACCGCTTGCACATCCAGTTGGATACCGACGGTTCTGCATTGGTAAAAACCAACTCCTCTAAGGTCTGAAAATCTTACATCAACCTGAAACTAGGACCTTGCCTTGCTTGTTGTAGGGAACATCGACTTGAAGGCAGCTGTTCTGGGGTGAAGGCCCTGAACGAGACTGTCCCAGAGATTATGAATCACGTTCATTTCAAAGTTCCCACAAGCAGAACTATTATCACCGTCTTTTGCTATAACTGCCCTACAATTTTACCCAACATGTGAACAGTCCTACCCACAACAGTAGATACTCACTAGAGCTAGTTTTTACACTTGGTTTGAATCTAATTTGTATAATGTGCATCAGAAACCTTGTTCTCTGACCATATGTGTATCCTCAGGTTTCTCAAGGTACCATAAAACCCCAAAAGCAAAAAGCTGACTTTCATGTTTTTAATAAATATACAGCTCAGTTATTCTCATCACTTTTAACACTGCCAACACCGCTAACAATTTGCCCTTTCTCATCAATACAATGACCAGTAGGGCATGTTTAATCACTTATTTATCCTAGATATGACCAAAAATTAACTCAAGTCCACTTTCAAAATTGTGCCATGGATGAACAAAGAAATTTTTAGCATTAAAAAAACGTATAGAATATTTGAAAGTAGATGGAAGTCCAGTAAATTGTAGGGTCATTACTTGCTGCTTAAGGAATTACCATATACCCGAAAACAGGCCAGGGAAAAAACAAGGGTGGATAAATCTCTTAAAACAACTTCTACTTCAGAGCTCTCCCCAATGAAAACCCGCCTTTCCAGTGTAAGTGGGGTGCAATCCATTGATGGGTGCTTGACACCATTCCAGCCTGCTAAAACTTTAGGTCCTTTGCTAGAGTCTTCCCCATTGCCAACATCTGATTTATGATGTTGTGTTGTAATCCAGTCCCTAAATTGTGTCTTAGCTGTTGGAACTCCGTCTGGGTCCCCACTATTGGTGTAGAGGTTGTTGAATGGGTTGATGAGCGGGCTGCTGGGACTGCAACATCAGGTTCATAAGTCTGATTGGTCCCTACCTCACCATTCAGTAGCAGCTTGTTTCCGAATGCCTTTGCCTACTCCTAGTCTAGGGCCCCATTCTTAGTCAAATCTGTTGCTGGACTGAGTGATGTTGAGTACCTGATGGAGGTCTCTTCTTTTTGGCAGCCCAGGAAATATTTTGGGTTTCCAATGCCTTTGCAGCACAGTTTATAACATCACTGTATGTTCCTGAAGCTCAGCCTTGGTCAGCAAGCCTTCCAGCACCCTTACTGGAGTCACAGATAATTGTATCTTTATATTGGATAATGCAGCCTGTACATTGCAATTTTAGTGATCTGTACATTTTCTCTTTTTGGATTTAGTTATACATTTAGGTTTAGGTAAAGTAAGAGACTCCAGTCCCTCTATTAACAGCATTTTCACCCTTTCCTTCCCAGTGCCCTGTGCTCCACAGAATATGAAACACTCTGGTAATAAATAGTCTTCCTGTGCTTTCCTGGGAGGCCTCAGTGTTTGCCATAAGGTAGTGTTGTAGTACTTGAGATCGATCTCAAGGCCACATTCAGTCTTCATTACTTAGTATTTGAATATTTTTATTACTGTCCAGTGTCCTGATAAAAACATCAATTTTGCCTTGATGATTTGTAGTCTGGAAAAAGATGTCACAAAGATTTGGATATTTATCAGTTTTATTCATTTCTACATGATGATGCTTTTTTTTAGGAATCCTCAACAGTCTGGGTACAAGATATCTCACAGTTAATACATGTAATGACAAATGTAAATGACATGATTTAATTGCAAATTCTTAACAGTAATTGTTTATGTCATTTTTTGTGTCATACTTTTAATAATTACAAAATAGGTACCTGTATAATGCGTATGCACAACTTCTACTGTGTTGATGAACATAGACCTAGATTACACAATTCATGACATTAATATATTTGGCCATTCAATAGACTTTAGCCATATAATGCTCTTTTTTTTAAGGAAGTAGATATTTTTTCTGTTTTTAAAGTACAGTACTGTACATTCTGTAAGAATACTTATTCAGGTAGTCTTTTTGCTGTCCTTTCCAACAACACTGTGGTTTTACTGTGTCCTTTAAAACATGGTGAACTGATGTGTCGAGTTGATAAAACAAAACAAAACAAAAATCACTTCAACTTCAATTATACTGAATTTACACTTAAATAAGTCAGATATATATCTTTATTCTACATGATCTTTGTCTTACAAGAACCTGGTTGCAGTATTTGAAGGCTGACAATGAGTGTAATGGATTTTCTGAACCAGAAAGACTACATTGTCTTGTCTACAATGGTCAGCTTTATATTACGAAAAAAAAGAGCAATGGCTAAGATGCACAAATTGTTTAGAATTAAGGTTATCTTTAAGTTTGATTAAAAATAAGAAGATCTGAAGAATACATTCTATAGTCGCTAATAGGTATAGGAGATGTGGTATGATTTAGTTGATGTTATTTTTCAACCTCAATAATAACATGATTTGCATTTGTCATGAATAAAAAAAAACAAAAGTTACACATATATGTCCGCCTCCTGTCATTTATCTTTCCATTCCAACAACAATATACAGAGAAAATGTGAATTTGTTGGTCATATTTAGGGATCCTGATTAATCATAATTAATCCACAGCTGCCCTGTGATTGTGTTTGACAGGTTGCCTTAAACTATTTTTAACACTCTCTGAAAAACACAAACACAAACTATAGAATGCCGACAGTATGTCAAAACATATCTTTGATATTTCTGAATGTCACTTTTTTGTCAAGTACTGGCTGACATATACCAACACCCATACATATACCATGTGAGAAATAGCTTAATAAGAATTAAAAGTAAACAATGTTTTCTGTTCTGAAATAACTGAATGAAGCTCACAAGACATTTATGTTCAATTTTTAGAGAGACCATTAAACAGGCCGTACAATGAAGACAGCAAACCTGCATTACACCAGCTGCTGTAGGTCTTTGAAAGATAATTATTCTTAGTGTTCCTGTTGCTTTAAATTTATCTTCATCATTTCAGGGTATTCCTGGGATTCTTGAGTAATAAAAATACAAATAATATTTCTTCAGTGTCCTGATAAAATTATCAATTTGGCCTTGATGATTTAGAAAACAGTCTTACACAGATTGAGACAGTTATTAGTTTTATTCATTTGTACATAATCATAGCATTTGTCAGGGATCCTCAACAGACTGGAAACAACACATCACTTTTAGCATTTGTATTTTTCTCTACAATATTTAAGCTACTATAGAACCTCATTCATTATACAGCAGATATTCTATTTTAAAGTACAGTAATATAAAACAGTAAGGATATCTATTCAGTGTTTCTAAACATCTAAACTGTCTAAGTTACTTTTTAAAACATAATTCATATTTTAATATCTGTATTTCCCAACCTAATATATTTATTATATGTCACAACAGTATGGTTTTATTGTGTTTATTGTGTTGTGTGAAAAAGTATTCTGAACTGATTTCTATAATATCTTGAAATCACAGGAACTTGGTTGCAGTATTTGAAGGCTAACAATGATTTTGATAGCTTTTCTAAACCAGGGGTAGAAAAAGGCATAGATCAGAGGATTTAAAGTAGAGTTACAAGAAAATAGCCAAGTTACAGCAGATGAACCATCAGCTGTCATGTCCTCTCCTGCTAGAAAAGAACCATAGTATGGACACAGACAAAGTATGAACACAAGTAGGACAATGCCAAGAGTTCTAGCAGCCTTCATCTCAGATTTCTTCACAATTACAGTTTGAGTTCTTGATTTGACAGCTACAATTTGAGACCGCATGACACGTGCCTGTGACACAGCCACCACAAACACTCTCATATAGAGAACAATGATAACAGTAACAGGCACGAAAAAAGTGACAATAAAGTCTACTAACCCTGATATGTAGCTTATGAAAACTGTGCATTCTTGGGTGCAGGGATTGAACATGTCTATTTGGGACACATGATCTTTTAATATTATGAGGTTATAGATAACAGAACAGATCCAACACAAAGACACACAGATTTTCGCTCTCTTTGTTGTTATCATGGAAGAATAGTGCAGAGGAACACAAATAGCCACATAACGGTCCACTGATATGAGCACCATGCTTCCAACAGAGGAAGAGGTGAGAGTAAAGCCCAACAACAAAAACAAGAGAGTACATGTGATTTTACCCGGAAACCAGCAGGACTGCTGGGTGACTGTAGTTGGCATCACTACAGCCCCAACAAGCAAGTCAGACACAGCCAGGGAGAGGAGGAAGACATTGGTGGTGGTATGAAGCTGCCTGGAGAGAAAGATTATGAATTTTCCAATTAGTGGTAGTTTCCTGAAGTGTGTCATATTTCTGAGAATACAGAATTTTTTACCTTTACTGACACAAATCTACAAAAACCAAACTCTACAAACAAATGAAATCTCTACTCTTTCAGTTTAGAAGAATTGGACTTTATCATGACTACTGCCTTCGTACAAAGAAGCCCAATGAAATTTAGATTTTTTAAATTTATAAGTTAAGTACTGAGATCATTAGCCTATTTAGCTTTTGAAGCTAGTATGTAGGATGGACTGAGAACCATATTTGGTTTCATAGCATAGGATTTATAAAATCATAATTGTATGAAAACTGATGCTCAGCAGTTTTCCCTAAAATCCCTGACACAAAAACCTGTTATTACACACTACTAACTGTAATAATTCAAGAAAAGTATCTTTGCCTGAAATGAGAGATGGAGATGACAACCAACAGGTTGAGCATCACAGTCAGCAGAACAATGCAGTACAACAGTGTTTTGATGAACGTGGCTTTGGGTGAAACCAGCATTGACATGCAGGAGATGTTGAGAGGAAGGATGCAGAGCTCAACTTGTTCCAGTGTCTCTACCATCGTCAGAGGATGTGATTAGGGAGCTGCAGAGGTCTGGCAGCCCTCTGATTCACTTCTTCGTGACATCAGTTATTTAACTCTTATCTTTCTCATTTTCCCCATGTTTCTTTTAGCTTTCCCGAACTCCTCCTACTCACCACCTTTTGCTCTCTTTCCGATTTTAACACACCTCTTTTGACCAGTATTGCTCCTCACCTGTCACACCCTGTTTTCCCTCCTTATCCTAGTTATTGCTTCTATTTCCAGACATTACCAGATGGATCTCTCTCTCTCTCTCTCTTCCTCTCTATCTGTCTCTCTCTCAACCTCAACTGGTTGAGGCAAATGGCGGCCCACTTAGAGCCCAGTTCTGCCTGAATTTTACTTCCATTAAAAGGCAGTTTTCCTTGCCACTGTCACAAAGTGCCAGCTCATATTGTAATATTGGATCTCTATAAATTAAATTAAAGAGTATGGTCTAAACCTGCTCTATGTGAATAATGCCTTGAGGTGACTTTTGTTGTGATTTGGCGCTGTATAAATAAAGATTGATTGATGTAATAATACTACATTAAAGACTACATTGTCTTGTCTACAATGCTCAGCTTTACATTAAGAAATTATTAACCAGTTAGTTTGCCTCAGCAACTGGCCAAAAGAAGAATAGGTAAAAGGTCCACATTTAATGAAATTGCAGTTGTTTGTTAAAAAAAAGGAAAAAAGTTTAATCCACCCATCCTATATTTGCTAGATGCACAAATTGTTTAGAATTAAGGTTATCTTTAAGTTTGATGAAAAAAGAGGAAGATCTGAATAACACATCCTATATTCACTAAGACGTATAGGAGATGTGGTATGATTTAGTTGATGTTATTTTTCAACCTCAATAATAACATGATTTGCATTTGTCATAAATAAATAAATAAAAAAGTTACACATATATGTCCACCTCCTGTCATTTATCTTTCCATTCCAACAACAATATACAGAGAAAATGTGAATTTGTTGGTCATATTTAGGAATCCTGATTAATCATAATCCACAGCTGACCCGTGATTGTTTGACAGGTTGCCTTAAACTATTTTTAACACTCTCTGAAAAACACAAACACAAACTATAGAATGCCGACAGTATGTCAAAACATATCTTTGGTGTTTCTGAATGTCACTTTTTGTCATGTACTGGCTGACATATACCAACACCCATACGTATACCATGTGAGAAAAAGCTTAATAAGAATTAAAAGTAAACAATATTTTCTGTTCTGAAATAACTGAATGAAGCTCACAAGACATTTATGTTCAATTTTTAGAGAGACCATTAAACAGACCGTACAATGAAGACAGCAAACCTGCATTACACCAGCTGCTGTAGGTCTTTGAAAGATAATTATTCTTAGTCTTCCTTTTGCTTTAAATTTATCTTCATCATTTCAGGGTATCTCTGGGATTCTTGAGTAATAAAAACACAAATAATATATGTTCAGTGTCCTGATAAAAACATCAATTTGGCCTTGATGATTTAGAAAACAGTCATACACAGATTGAGACAGTTATTAGTTTTATTCATTTGTACATAATCATAGCATTTGTCAGGGATCCTCAACAGACTGGAAACAACACATCACTTTTAGCATTTGTATTTTTCTCTACAATATTTAAGCTACTATAGAACCTCATTCATTATACAGCAGATATTCTGTTTTAAAGTACAGTAATATAAAACAGTAAGGATACCTATTCAGTGTTTCTAAATATCTAAACTGTCTAAGTTACTTTTCAAAACATAATTCATATTGTTAATATCTGTCTTTCCCAACCTAATATATTTATTATATGTCACAACACTGTGGTTTTATTGTGGTCTTTAAAAAGTATTCTGAACTGATTTCTATAATATCTTGAAATCACAGGAACTTGGTTGCATTATTTGAAGGCTGACAATGAGTTTAATGGCTCTTCTAAACCATGGGTAGAAAAATGCATAGATCAGAGGATTGAAAGTGGAGTTACAGTATAATAACCAAGTTACAGCAGATGAACCATCAGCTGTCAAGTCCTCTCCTGCTAGAAAAGGACTGTAGTATGGACAGAGACAAAGTATAAACACAAGTAGGACAATGCCAAGAGTTCTAGCAGCCCTCATCTCAGATTTCTTCACAACTACAGTTTGAGTTCTTGATTTGACAGCTACAGTTTGAGACCGCATAACACGTGCCTGTGATACAGCCACCACAAACACTCTCATATAGAGAACTATGATAACAGTAACAGGGCCCAAAAAAGTGACAATAAAGTCTACTACCCCTGATATGTAGCTTATGAAAACTGTACATTCTTGGGAGCAGGGATTGAACATATATTTTTGGGACAAGTGATCTTTTAACATTATGAGGTTATAGATAATAGAACAGATCCAACACAAAGACACACAGATTTTAGCTCTCTTTGTTGTTATCATGGAAGAATAGTGCAGAGGAACACAAATAGCCACATAACGGTCCACTGATATGAGCACCATGCTTCCAACAGAGGAAGAGGTGAGAGCAAAGCCCAATAAAAACAAAAGAGTACATGTGATTTTACCAGGAAACCAGCAGGATTGCAGGGCGACTGCAGTTGGCATCACTGCACCACCAACAAGCAAGTCAGACACAGCCAGGGAGAGGAGGAAGACATTGGTGGTGGTGTGCAGCTGCCTGGAGAGGAAGATTATGAGTTTTCCATTTAGTGGTAGTTTCCTGAAGTGTGTCATATTTCTGAAAATACAGAATATTTTACCTTTACTGACACAAATCTACAAAAACCAAACTCAACAAACAAATGAAATCTCTACTCTTTCAGTTTAGCAAATTGGACTATATCATGACTACTGCCTTCATACAAGAAGCCCAATGAAAATTAGATTTTTTTAATTTACAAGTTAAGTACTGAGATCATTAGCCTATTTAGCTTTTGAAGCTTGTATGCAGGATGAACTAAGAGCCATATTTGGTTTCATAGCATAGGATTTATAAAATCATAATTGTATGAAAACTGATGCTCAGCAGTTTTCCCTAAAATCCCCAACAACAAAACCTGTTATTACACATTACTAACTTTAATAATTCAAGAAAAGTATCTGTGCCTGAAATGAGAGATGGAGATGACCACCAACAGGTTGAGCATCACAGTCAGCAGAGCGATGTAGTACCACAGTGTTTTGATGAACGTGGCTTTGGGAGAAACCAGCGTTGACATGCAGGAGGTGTTGAGAGGAAGGATGCAGAGCTCAGCTTGTTCCAATGTCTCTACCATCATCAGAGGATGTGATGAGGGAGCTGCTGAGGTCTGGCAGCTCTCTGATTCACTTCTTCATGACATCAGTTATTTAACTCTCATGTGCTGCAGACCCCTCCCCAAACCGAACTTCTCCAACTCACCAAATGTTGCTCTCTTTCCAATTCCCTCTCTTTTTCAATAAGTTAACTTCCTACTAGGGCTGCAACTAACAAATATTTGAATAATTGATTGATTGGTCAATTATCTTTTCGATTAATCAATGAATTGGATTAAAAAAATTAAAAAAACATTGTTTATTCAGAAAAAGAACTGGTCTTTACGACTCAAAGTTCTTGACATTACATATCATTCACCCATTCATACACTGATGGCAGGGGCTACCACTTGCTCATCAGGGGGAAATTTAACAGTTCATACACATTCATACACCGTTGGCGCAGCAACGGGATCAGTTTGGGGTTAAGTGTTTCGCCAAGGACAAATCGACACGTGGACTGGAGAAACCGGGAATCGAACAGCCACTCTTCCAGTTGGATGACGACCGCTCTACCTCCTGAGCCACAGTCGCTCAATTTAAATTGACAGCAAAACATTTTCAATATTAAATGATAAATAACAATTAAAGAAACAAATGTTTATGTCAAATAGCTATTATAACTGAAACAACACAAAAAGCTGGTGGAATCAGCTTGTACTGATCATAAACAAGGGGAGCATTACCTGTGGGGATCTGGTGGAGAACTGCTCTTGTGTCTCCATAGTTCTTGTCATTGGCTGCAAAAACCACTGACCATTGTCAGCAGGTTGCAACCTCTACTGTTGGTCAGGTGTCAGATCATCCAGATCTTTTAGTGGAAGGAGGTCAGCTGCTCAATTTAAAATTTGCTTACCTCTTGCCCATCCAGCTGGATACCGATGGTTGTGCATTGGTAAAAACCAACTCCTCTAAGGTCTTACATCATCTTACATCAACCTGAAATACAGATTCCATGTGTAATTTCTGTAGCAGCTCAATAGGAAATGGATTAGGGTTACACAGGGTAACGCAGTCTTTAGGCTTCAGAGATTACATGTAGGCCAGACCAGACAAAGAGACGGCCATATGATTAATGATTAAAATCATCAGTCGAGTCTCTTACCATCTTTCAGAGGGTATGCTACAGATTATATACATTCCCAAAACTGGCTGGTATCATAGCTGTGTGTTGCATCAGGCCCGTCGCAACAGGACAGGCAAACCAAGCAATTGCCTGGGGCCCCGAGCTGGCCGGGGGCCCCCAGACAACGACTGGTTTTGAATTGAATGCAACGACAAACTGTGTGTGCGCGTCCCTTTAATGCTGTGATGGTCAATGCAGGAAAGTGCAGCGACACTGTTATCGGAATCCCCCTCAAGGGGGCCCCCCACACCGTACCTATGTTCCCCGGGACCTATGTTCCTAGTTCGTAGTTGAAATATAAACAGCAGCAGTGTTCTTTTTAAACCAACAAAATATAACCTCTGAATACACGCCCCTATTTTTTATGTTTTTAGCCTAAACGACGTCATACACCGATGGAAACCTCAGACTATTGGCTAAAAGGTTATCAACTTCATTTCACCGAATATTTCCATAGGCTGGAACAGCTGTCAATCAAAGCCTAGTTGTCGTTGTCGTCGGTCACATGTCCTCATTGGCTTTGGAGGCATGTACTGCCTGAGCACTGATTGGCTTGTGAGTGGATTTCCAGATATTTCCATGATATGTATACTTACTCTTAACCTCTGACAACTATTTATAACCAAACTATTTATATTCATTCATATTTATGTATTTATACTATTGATTTATTTTATATATATTTATACATGTCTGATTTCCGGATATTTCCATGATATGTATACTTACTCTTAACCTCTGACAACTATTTACAACCAAACTATTTATATTTATTCATATTTATACATTCATACGATTGATTTATTTTATTTATATTTATATGTTTATACAACTGATTTATTTCGCGTATCGCGTTTTGAGTCTGGGGGCGTTTTTTCCAAGCGGAGTTGCCGTACATAACCATCCAAGATGGCGGACGATCGAAAACGCTACTGCGCATGTCAGACTCACATCGGGTAGGCGACTCACATCGGGTAGTGACACGACTCACATCGGGTAGTGACATCCACCATGAGCCAAGAGAGGCTCACAGGACTGGCCGTTATGTCAATTGAGCGTGATGTTCGCAGGTCTTTGGACATGGAGGACATTGTGGTTGCCTTTGCTGAAGCCAAGGCTCGCAAACAGCAGATGTAGATATTTTGCATATTTTTTAACGGTTAATCTTATATGTGTGTGTGTACTTTTATCTATGTTGGATTTTATATTTAATACCGAATTTGCAGTTTGTTTATATGTTGATTGCAAATGTTCAAATAAAATAAGTAAACATACTATGTGTGCAGTAGCCTATATGCAACATTTGTAAGCAGTATTTGCACTGTTAAGAAATATTTTATTGATATAATGTGTGGTTGAACTTCAACAGTGTGTCTATGCTGTGGTTCCTGTCGGCTTTGGGCGGGCGGGGCGTAGGTTTTTTTTGCTGTGGTCCAGGGGGTGTCGGCGTCGGTGGGCGGTGGTGGTGGGGGGGCCTCCAAGTTCATTTTGCTTGGGGCCCCCAAATTCCTTGAAACCTGTGTTGCATTATAGCTGTCTAACAAAGTATTGCTGAAATTTTATTTATAATAAATAGTTCTATTTTTCAGGTAGGCAATGAGATTTTGTGAATACTTTAATAGTCCCAGAAACTGCAGGATACAGACAATATGAGACACATCAAAAAGCCCCTCTGTATAAATATCAGTGTGAACAATTTTATTTTCCTTACATACTTACACAAGTGTGTATACCTGTTTATGTAGTGTTGCTGCTCTTTCCGATTTTTACAGTCCTCTTTTAACCAGTATTGCTCCTCATCTTTCACACTCTGTTTTCCATCCTTATCCTAGTCATTGCTCCTATTTCCAGACATTACCAGGAGGGATCTCTCTCTCTCTCTCTCTCTCTCTCTCTCTCTCTCTCTCTCTCTCTCTCTCTCTACCTCTCTATCTGTCTCTCTCTCAACCTCAACTGGTTGAGGCTAATGGCCGCCCACATAGAACTTAGTTCTGCCTGAGTTTTTTCCTTGCTAGCTCATGTTGGAATATGCTATCTCTTTAAATTAAATTAAAGAGTATGGTCTAAACCTGCTCTATGTGTAAAGTGCATTGAGATGACTTTTGTTGTGATTTGGCGCTGTATAAATAAAGATTGATTGATGTAATAATACTACATTAAAGACTACATTGTCTTGTCTACAACGGTCAGCTTTACATTAAGAAAATATTAACTAGTTAGTTTGCCTCAGCAACTGGCCAAAAGAAGAATAGGTTAAAGGGCCACATTTAATTGTATGAAAGTGCAGTTGTTTATTCAAAAAAAAAGAAAAAAGTTTTATCCACCCATCCATGTCTCGTCTCGTCCTCTTCCGCTTATCCGGGGTCGGGTCGCGGGGGCAGCAGCCTAAGCAGGGAAGCCCAGACTTCCCTCTCCCCAGCCACTTCGTCCAGCTCTTCCCGAGGGATCCCGAGGCGTTCCCAGGAAAGCCGAAAGACATAGTCTCTCCAGCGTGTCCTGGGTCTTCCTCGGGGTCTCCTACCGGTGGGATGTGCCCTGAACACCTCACCAGGGAGGCGTCCGGGAGTCATTCTGATTAGATGCCCGAGCCACCTCATCTGGCTCCTCTCGATGCGGAGGAGCAGCGGGTCTACTCCGAGCTCGCTCCGGATAACTGAGCTTCCCACCCTATCTCTAAGGGAGAGCCCAGCCACCCTACGGAGGAAGCTCATTTCGGCCGCTTGTACCCGCGATCTTGTTCTTTCGGTCACTACCCAAAGCTCATGACCATAGGTGAGGGTAGGAACGAAGATCGACTGGACGACAGATCTGTGCAAAGTCCGCATTACTGCAGATGTCGCACCGAACCGCCTGTCGATCTCACGCTCCATCCTTCCCTCACTCTTGAACAAGACCCCAAGGTACTTGAACTCCTCCACTTGGGGCAGGATCTCATCCCCGACCCGGAGAGTGCACCCCACCCTTTTCCGGTTGAGGACCATGGCCTCGGATTTGGAGGTGCTGATTCTCATTCCGGCCGCTTCACACTCAGCTGCGAACCGATCCAGTGAGAGTTGGAGGTCACGGGCTGATGAAGCCAACAGGACCACATCATCTGCAAAAAGCAGTGACCCAATCCTGAGGTCACCAAACCGGACCCCCTCCACACCCTGGCTGCGCCTAGAAATCCTGTCCATAAAAATTATGAACAGGATCGGTGACAAAGGGCAGCCCTGGCGGAGTCCAACCCTCACTGGAAACAAGTCTGACTTATTACCGGCAATGCGGACCAAGCTCTGACACCGGTCATACAGGGAATGTACGGACCTTGTCATTTATCTTTCCATTCCAACAACAATATAAAGAGAAAATGTGAATTTGTTGGTCATATTTAAGAATGCTGATTAATCATAATTAATCCACAGCTACCCTGTGATTGTGTTTGACAGGTTGCCTTAAACTATTTTTAACACTCTCTGGTCGACAAACTATAGAATGCCGACAGTATGTCAAAACATATCTTTGGTATTTCTGAATGTCATTTTTTTGTCATGTACTGGCTGACTTATACGTATACAATCTGAGGATTAGCTGAATAAGAATTAGAAGTAAACAATATGCCCTGTTCCGAAATAACTGAATGACACTCACAAGACATTTATGTTCAATTTTTAGAGAGACCATTAAACAGACCGTACAATGAAGACAGCAAACAACCTACAGCATCTGATGTTAGCTATCAATGAAGCTTCTTTGAAAGATAATTAGTTTTGCTTTAAATTTATCTTCATCATTTCAGGGTATTTATGGGATTCTTGAGTAAGACAAGGACAAATAATATATGTTCAGTGTCCTGATAAAAACATCAATTTGGCCTTGATGATTTAGAAAACAGTCATACACAGATTGAGACAGTTATTAGTTTTATTCATTTGTACATAATCATAGCATTTGTCAGGGATCCTCAACAGACTGGAAACAACACATTACTTTTAGTACACTTTTAGTAGTAAACGTCTAAACTGTCTAGGTTACTTTTTAAAACATAATTCACATTGTTAATATCTGTATTTCCCAACCTAATATATTTATTATATACACTGTATAGTATATATAGTATAGTCACAACACTGTGGTTTTAAAAAGTATTCTGAACCGATGTATACAAAGTTGACAAAACACAAAACAAAATTTCATCTTCATTTACTTTCTAAATGATCTTTGTGTCACAGGAACCTGGCTGCATTATTTGGAGGCTAACAATGATTTTCATAGCTTTTCTAAACCAGGGGTAGAAAAAGGCATAGATCAGAGGATTTAAACTAGAGTTACAATAAAATAGCCAATTTTGAGCAGCTAAACCATCATCTGTCATGTCCTCTCCTGTTAGAAAAGGGCCGTAATATGGACAGAGACAAACTATAAACACAAGTAGGACAATGCCAAGAGTTCTAGCAGCCCTCATCTCAGATTTCTTCACAACTATAGTTTGAGTTCTTGATTTGACAGCTACAGTTTGAGACCGCATAACACGTGCCTGTGATACAGCCACCACAAACACTCTCATATAGAGAACTATGATAACAGTAACAGGCCCGAAAAACGTGACAATAAAGTCTACTACCCCTGATATGTAGCCTATGACAACTGTACATTCTTGGGGGCAGGGATTGAACATGTCTATTTGGGACAAGTGATCTTTTAATATCATGAGGTTATAGATAACAGAACAGATCCAACACAAAGACACACAGATTTTAGCTCTGTTTGTTGTTATCATGGAAGAATAGTGCAGAGGAACACAAATAGCCACATAACGGTCCACTGATATGAGCACCATGCTTCCAACAGAGGAAGAGGTGAGAGTAAAGCCCAACAAAAACAAGAGAGTACATGTGATTTTACCTGGAAACCAGCAGGACTGCTGGGCGACTGTAGCTGGCATCATTGCAACACCCACAAGCAAGTCAGACACAGCCAGGGAGAGGAGGAAGACATTGGTGGTGGTGTGAAGCTGCCTGGAGAGGAAGATTATGAGTTTTCCAATTAGTGGTAGTTTCCTGAAGTGTGTCATATTTCTGAGAATACAGAATATTTTACATTTACTGACACAAATCTACAAAAACCAAACTCTACAAGCAAATGAAATCTCTACTCTTTCAGTTTAGCAGAATTGGACTTTATCATGACTACTGCTATTGAGACACCTTCATACAAAGAACCCCACTGAAAATTTGATTTTTTAAATAAAATGTACAAGTTAAGTACTGAGCTCTTTAGCCTATTTAGCTTTTGAAACACCTTAAACATGCTTGTATGCAGGATGAACCAAGAACCATATTTTGTTTCGTAGCATAGGATTTAAAAAAACATAATTGTATGAAAACTGATGCTCAGCAGTTTTCCCTAAAATCCCCAACACCAATACCAGTTATTACACACTACTAGCTGTAATAATTCAAGAATTGTGCCTGAAATGAGAGATGGAGATGACCACCAACAGGTTGAGCGACACAGTCAGCAGAGCAATGTAGTACAACAGTGTTTTGATGAACGTGGCTTTGGGAGAAACCAGTGTTGACATGCAGGAGATGTTGAGGGGAGGGATGCAGAGTTCAACTTGGTTCAATATGTCCAACATTGTCAAAGGATATGACGAGAAAGCTGCCCAGGTCTTGCAGCCCTCTGATTCACTTCTTCATGACATCAATTATTTAACTCTTATCTTCCTCATTTTCCTCATGCTGCCTGAACCCTCCCCCTTTTTGTTGTCATACACTCCCATCTTGCTCCGCACAAACTCCTCCAACTCACCAACTCTCTTCCCCGTTTCATCATTTTCTCCCCCAGTCTTACACCTCATTTAAACCACTTTTCTCCCCCTGCTCTATGTGAAAAGTGCTTTGAGATGACTTTTGTTGTGATTTGGCACTATATAAATAAAGATTTATTGATATAATAATACTACATTAAAGACTACATTGTCTTGTCTACAATGCTCAGCTTTACATTAAGAAATTATTAACCAGTTAGTTTGCCTCAGCAACTGGCCAAAAGAAGAATAGGTAAAAGGTCCACATTTAATGAAATTGCAGTTGTTTTGTCAAAAAAAAGAAAAAAGTTTCATCCACCCATCCTATATTTGCTTAAAAAAAGAGCAATGGCTAAGATGCACAAATTGTTTAGAATTAAGGTTATCTTTAAGTTTGATTAAAAAAAAGAAGATCTGAAGAATACATTCTATAGTCGCTAATAGGTATAGGAGATGTGGTATGATTTAGTTGATGTTATTTTTCAACCTCAATAATAACATGATTTGCATTTGTCATGAATAAAAAAAAACAAATGTTAAACATATATGTCCGCCTCCTGTCATTTATCTTTCCATTCCAACAACAATATACAGAGAAAATGTGAATTTGTTGGTCATATTTAGGAATCATGATTAATCATAATTAATCCACAGGTGCCCTGTGATTGTGTTTGACAGGTTGCCTTAAACTATTTTTAACACTCTCTGAAAAACACAAACACAAACTATAGAATGCCGACAGTATGTCAAAACATATCTTTGGTATTTCTGAATGTCACTTTTTTGTCATGTACTGGCTGACATATACCAACACCCATACATATACCATGTGAGAAATAGCTTAATAAGAATTAAAAGTAAACAATATTTTCTGTTCTGAAATAACTGAATGAAGCTCAAAGACATTTATGTTCAATTTTTAGAGAGACCATTAAACAGGCCGTACAATCAAGACAGCAAACCTGCATTACACCAGCTGCTGTAGGTCTTTGAAAGATAATTATTCTTAGTCTTCCTGTTGCTTTAAATTTATCTTCATCATTTCAGGGTATTTCTGGGATTCTTGAGTAATAAAAATACAAATAATATTCCTTCAGTGTCCTGATAAAAACATCAATTTGGCCTTGATGATTTAGAAAACAGTCATACACAGATTGTGACAGTTATTAGTTTTATTCATTTGTACATAATCATATCATTTGTCAGGGATCCCCAACAGACTGGAAACAACACATCATTTTTAGCATTTGTATTTTTCTCTACAATATTTAAGCTACTACAGAACCTCATTCATTCATATACAGCAGATATTGTTCTGTTTTAAAGTACAGTAATATAAAACAGTAAGGATACCTATTCAGTGTTTCTAAACATCTAAACTGTCTAAGTTACTTTTTAAAACATAATTCATATTGTTAATATCTGTATTTCCCAACCTAATATGTTTATTATATGTCATAACACTGTGGTTTTATTATGTTCTTTAAAAAGTATTCTGAGTTGATTTCTATAATATCTTGAAATCACAGGAACTTGGTTGCAGTATTTGAAGGCTGACAATGAGTTTAATGGTTCTTCTAAACCAGGGGTAGAAAAAGGCATAGATCAGAGGATTGAAAGTGGAGTTACAGTAAAATAGCCAAGTTACAGCAGATGAACCATCAGCTGTCATGTCCTCTCCTGCTAGAAAAGGACAGTAATATGGACAAAGACAAACTATAAACACAAGTAGGACAATGCCAAGAGTTCTAGCAGCCCTCATCTCAGATTTCTTCACAACTACAGTTTGAGTTCTTGATTTGACAGCTACAGTTTGAGACCGCATAGCACGTGCCTGTGACACAGCCACCACAAACACTCTCATATAGAGAGCTATGATAACAGTAACAGGGCCAAAAAAAGTGACAATAAAGTCTACTACCCCTGATATGGAGCTCATGACAAGTGTACATTCTTGGGGGCAGGGATTGAACATGTCTATTTGGGACAAGTGATCTTTTAATATCATGAGGTTATAGATAACAGAACAGATCCAACACAAAGACACACAGATTTTAGCTCTGTTTGTTGTTATCATGGAAGAATAGTGCAGAGGAACACAAATAGCCACATAACGGTCCACTGATATGAGCACCATGCTTCCAACAGAGGAAGAGGTGAGAGTAAAGCCCAACAAAAAAAACAAGAGAGTACATGTGATTTTACCTGGAAACCAGCAGGATTGCAGGGCAACTGCAGCTGGCATCACTACACCACCAACAAGCAAGTCAGACACAGCCAGGGAGAGGAGGAAGACATTGGTGGTGGTATGAAGCTGCCTGGAGAGAAAGATTATGAGTTTTCCATTTAGTGGTAGTTTCCTGAAGTGTGTCATATTTCTGAGAATACAGAATATTTTACCTTTACTGACACAAAATACAAAAACCAAACTCTACAAGCAAATGAAATCTCTACTCTTTCAGTTTAGAAGAATTGGACTTTATCATGACTACTGCTATTGTGACGCCTTCGTACAAAGAAGCCCAATGAAAATTAGATTTTTTTAATGTACAAGTGAAGTACTGAGATCTTTAGCCTGTTTAGCTTTTGAAGCTTGTATGCAGGATGGACTAAGAACCATATGTGGTTTCATAGCACAGGATTTAAAAAATCATAATTGTATGAAAAATACAAGTTATTACACACTACTAGCTGTAATAATTCAAGAAAAGTATCTGTGCCTGAAATGACAGATGGAGATGACAACCAACAGGTTGAGCATCACAGTCAGCAGAGCGATGCAGTACCACAATGTTTTGATGAGTGTGGCTTTGGGTGAAACCAGCGTTGACATGCAGGAGGTGTTGAGGGGAGGGATGCAGAGCTCAACTTGGTCCAATATGTCCAACATTGTCAGAGGATATGACGAGAAAGCTGCCCAGGTCTTGCAGCCCTCTGATTCACTTCTTCATGACATCAATTATTTAACTCTTATCTTCCTCATTTTCCTCATGCTGCCTGAACCCTCCCCCTTTTTGTTGTCATACGCTCCCATTTCGCTCCACACAAACTCCTCCAACTCACCAACTCTCTTTCCCATTTCATCATTTTCTCCCTCAGTCTTACACCCCATTTAAACCACTTCCTTAACCATATTTGTATTCTCACTACTAATATTTCCAGACATTGCCAGAATGGATGTAATAATACTATGTTAAAGAAATCAGAAGCCAAAATGTCATAGACCTATGGTTGTCTACAAAAGAAATAGAAACAATGAATCCAAACCATTTAATTGTTCCAAAGTTCCAAATAAATATTAAGTCCAGACCATAGTTTCCTCTATAAACATAGCGGTATATATTATCCATAGGTCATCCTAGGGTCATCCTGGGGGTGGGCAGTCGACTCCCTTGGGCCTCCACTCATCCTGGCAAAGGTCTGGGCCACTACTCTGCCATTCATTCCACTCATTTCCCTTTTCTAACAGGAAACTGTCACAGTCTGACCTGCTCTTTTCCTGCTGCTTCTAATTAGTGCACGTACCCAGGCTACTGGGCTGCACCATATACCTCCTGCTCCTGTTCAGGCTGGCGTGCAGCAACCCCTTGCTCCTGTTCTGGCTGGCGTGCGGCAAGCCCTTCCTTCAGTTCCTGCTGGCGTGCAGCTACTCCTTGTTCCGGCTGGTGTGCAGCAACCCCTTCCTCCAGTTTCTGCTGATGAGCAGCAACCCCTGGCTCCGGACTCTGCCTCGCACTCTGCTGACGAGCAGCCTGCATCGGACTCTGCTGACGAGCAGCCTGCCTCGAACTCTGCCTTGGCCTTACCTTACATCCCCAGCGCCTGAGCTCCCCGTCGTCCAACGGCCTCATCCTCTTGGTCCCAGTTTGCGGACAAAGGGTCTTGAATGCCGACCTCCAGAGGGTTCCCGGATCTACCTCCTTCGCCGGCTACCAGAGGGGTCCGGCCTCAGGTTTCGCCTCCGTTGCCAGCCACCAGAGTGGTCCGGCCTCATGTTCCGCTTCCGCCGCCGGCCTCCAGAAGGGTCCGGCCTCCGTCTCTGCCTCCACCGACGGCCTCCAGAGAGGTTCCTTCTCTTGCACCTACATTGCTGGCCACCAGAGGGGTCCAGCCTCAGGTTCTGCTTCTGCCCATGGCCTCCGGAGAGGTCCCACGTCTGCCTTTGTCAAACGCCTTCAGGGGGTGCGGCCTCAGTTTCTTCTTCCGCCACCGGCCACCAGAGGGGTCCGACCCCAGGTTCTGCCTCCGTCGCCAGCCACCAGGGGTTCCTGCTTAGATTCCTGTCTCTGCCGTTCGGCCTCCTGCCAAGCCTCCAGAGTTGTCCCATCTTCAAAGAGGTTCCGTGATGCTCCACCTTGGCTACCAGCCTCCTGCTTGACTATGAGGGGGGGTGAGTATTATCCCTCCTGCAGACCCCCTCCACCCGACCACCTCGGTTTTTGTTTTTTGTTTTTTTTGGGACATCAGGAGCCGTCCCTCTTTGTCAGATTGTCATTGTGAATTGCTTCATGCTAAACCTTCCAGCACGTATTTACGGACCGTTTTCCTGGTTTTAACCCTGCTTGCCTTGGACCTTCTCTCCTCGTGTCTATCCCGGTGAACGCACCAGCCTTCTGTCCCTGACCTCGAATATTGCCTGTTCCTGTTTGCCTGTAGCTGTGTGGCGTCCTCGGGCTTCGATCCTCTTAGGAGAGCCCAGAGACTCCTGCCTTATCGTACACCTCAACTCTGTGAGTGCTACTGGCATGATCTTACCTGCTGCCTTCTGTGTCATCAGTGACCCTGAGCCCTGCCTGTTGCTCTACACATTCTGCCTATACCTGTTCAGTTACCTTGTGGACTGTATAATAAAGATCATTTAAAACTGCTAACTGGTTCTGTGCTGCAATTGAGTCCTGCCACTTCCTCCACCCGTTACAGAAACCTGCATTGCAACCTACAGCTGTGGGTGTTTGTTAAAAATAAAATATTTTTGTTGCTTTAAAATTATCAGTAACATTTCTGGGTTTTCGTGAGTAATGAAAGGTCAGAATGAATTAAAAAGTTCTATACAGTCTATTTTTGTTTTTGTTTTGCAATTAGTTTGTGTGTTCAGTGTCCTCATTAAAAACATAATTTTGACCTTAATGATTTGGAGTCAAGAAAAAGATGTCACACAACTTTGGAAACTTATCAATTTTATTCATTTCCACATGATCATGCTATCTGTCAGGGATTGCCAACAGTCTGGATAGAAATCATCATTAAGTTTAGCAAACTAGAAATAACATACTTTAATAGCAAATGGAAAACAGTAGTGTCCTTTTTGTATGCCATACTTTTAAAAATTACAGTATAGGTACCTGTATGATGCATATGCATAACTTCCAGTATGTTAATAACATATGTCCAAATTACACAAATCGAGACATTCAATATATTTGGTCATTCAGTAGACTTTAACCTAACAATGCATTTTTCTTTTTCTTTACAATATTTAAGACACTACAGAACGCCATTCATTTTAAATGCAGCAAATATTGTTCTGTTTTTAAAATAGAGTAACATTAAACATTAAGGACATCTATTAAATGTTTCTAAATATCTAAATTGCCTAGTTGTTGTTTTTTTTATATAATTGAAAATTCTAATATGTCTTTTTGCCGTCTTTCCTAACCTAATATATTAACTGTATGTCACAATACTGTGGTTCCACTGTTTAAAAATAAAAAAGTATTCTGAGCTAATGTGAACAGTTCACAAAGCAAAATAAATTTACTTCATCTTCATTTCCTCTGAATTAACCTTAATACATTCAATTTATGTACAGTATAGGGCTATTTTCTACATTACCTTTGTCTTACAGGAACCTGGCTGCAGTATTTGAAGGCTGACAATGAGTTTAATGGATTTTCTAAACCAGGGGTAGAAAAAGGCATAGATCAGAGGATTGAAAGTGGAGTTACAATAAAATAACCAATTTAGAGCACCTGAGCCATCAGTTGCAGTGTCCTGTCCTGCTAGAGAAGGATAGTAAAATGGACAGAGACAAAGTATGAACACAAGTAGGACAATGCCAAGAGTTCTAGCAGCCCTCATCTCAGATTTCTTCACAACTATAGTTTGAGTTCTTGATTTGACAGCTACAATTTGGGACCGCATAACACGTGCCTGTGACACAGCCACCACAAACACTCTCATATAGAGAACTATGATAACAGTAACAGGGCCAAAAAAAGTGACAATAAAGTCTACTACCCCTGATATGTAGCTTATGCCAATTGTACATTCTTGGGAGCAGGGATTGAACATGTCAATTTGGGACAAGTGATCTTTTATTATCATGAGGTTATAGATAACAGAACAGATCCAACACAAAGACACACAGATTTTAGCTCTGTTTGTTGTTATCATGGAAGAATAGTGCAGAGGAACACAAATAGCCACATAACGGTCAACTGATATGAGCACCATGCTTCCAACAGAGGAAGAGGTGAGGATAAAACTCAACAAAAACAAGAGAGTACATGTGATTTTACCTGGAAACCAGCAGGATTGCAGGGCAACTGCAGTTGGCATCACTGCACCACCAACAAGCCAGTCAGACACAGCCAGGGAGAGGAGGAAGACATTGGTGGTGGTATGAAGCTGCCTGAGGAGGAAGATTATGATTTTCCTGATTAGTGGCAGTTTAATGACATGCCTCATATTCAGTCCATAACATAGTGCAGATCAGCAAATATTGTGAGGATACAGAATATTTAACCTTTATAGACACAATTACGTGAAAACCTACATACAAAATAAATCTATAGCTACTCTTTCCGTTTAGCAGAATTGGAGATGATCATGACTACTGCTATTGTGACACCATTATACAGAGAAGCCAAATGACAATTTTTTTTTTTCAGTTAAGTACACACCCCAACACCTATACCTGTTATTACATTCTAGGAGCTGTAATAATTCAAGAAAAGTATCTGTGCCTGTAATGAGAGATGGAGATGACCACCAACAGGTTGAGTATCACAGTGACCACAGAGATGCAGTACAACAGTGTTTTGATGAACGTGGCTTCGGTTGAAACCAGCGTTGACATGCAGGAGGTGTTGAGAGGAAGGATGCAGAGCTCAACTTGTTCCAATGTCTCTACCATCGTCCGAGGATGTGATGAGGGAGCTACAGAGGTCTTGCAGCCCTCTGATTCACTTCTTAATGACTTCAGTTTTTTAACTTTTATCTTCCCCATGCTTCCTTTAACACCCTCTCCCCTCCCCTCCCCCAGCACTCCTACAACTCACCAACTCTCTTCCCTATTTCATCATTTACTCCCCAAATCCTACTCCCTCTCTAAACCACTACCTCGTCTTTATTTGCACAGTTAATGCTCAATGCATCCACACCAACAGTCCTGGTAATGGTAATGGAATGGTAACTCTCACAACTGTGGCTGGCATCATAGCAGCATGTGGCATTATAGCTGTCTGACAAAGTATTGCTGAAATTATATATTTAATAAATAGTTCTATTTTTTGAGGTAGGTTATTCGATTATCTGGTTCATTATTAAAGTAAAAGTAGTGTAAACAAATTCATTGTTAATTTATCAAGCAGTATAAAACCTTGCAGTACATTTTTCTTCTAATTTTGTGAACTGCAGAGGGTTAGGTCAGACAAGACAATCTGTGGAATATTTTAAAACCCTTCTGTATAAAAAAATCAGTGTTGACAATTTAATATTTCTTACAAACTTCAGTGTGTGTGCCTGTTTGTGTAGTGTTGAACTGATAATTTAAGGAATTATGGTATGTTATCAATTCATTTTCAAATTTTGACAATGCACTTCTACAATGTGAAGAACACTGTGAATTTCAATATCAGCAGTTCATCATATGTAGAATGAGCAGAACAACGCCATCTAATGTCTCGAGATCGTAGTCGCAACAACCAAAAAGTAATTCCAGCAGTCGGGTTGCCAGGTCCGGTGCCGGATTTTATTTTAGCTCTAACTCTGTTAATATACCACTTTATCCACATGTCTAACCTTTTTAGGCGAGAAAGTAGCCCTTTAGATCCACAATGTGACGCTAATTTGTCCAAATAACATCTGCTTAAAGTGTTGTTCCTGCGAATTCGGAGCCACTCAAGTTAGCCGTAGCGAGTAACGCACTTCCGGTCATTTTCACAAAATAAAACACCCGTTGCCTTTTATTATTAAGAAAACCATAACGATAGAGTTGGTGCTTTTATTTTGAAAACAGGAAGCAAACATACCCTCGCTTTGCTGTAACTGACTTGAAACCACCGAGGTACATTACATTGTAACGCCAGTGGGAGTAGCAGCAATGTCTCTGCATGTACTGCCTAATCCTAAACACCGATTGGCTTGTGTGTGGTGTCGTCAGAAGCAGAAGAGGCTCACGGTCGTAAACATCTAGTCACGTGTACTCTGAGATGGACGCGCAGGTCAGGAAATGACGTAAACGGACCGTATATGGTTTGTTATTTACCGTAGGCTATATGGACTAAATACATGGACATATTGAGGAAAATATTCCGGTTTTATGGAAACGGATTTCATATTTCACAAGAATGGATACTTGGCGAGCTGTACAGGAAGTCCTGAGTCATAAGATGATCGTTGTGGATAAAGGGAAGACTTTGAAGGTATGTAGGCATTATAGCTGTTAGCTTACTTTAGCTGAGTGGCTAGCTGAGCTAATCGCTAATACTATTACGGCTGTGAGCAACCATATAAGTCGTGGGTGGTCTTGAATGAATCAGGAGAATCTAAGCTTTCTAACAATGTACGGCATGAGTATATATGTTTAAGGGTCGGTGTTTAAAACATTCAGAAGAACGTGTGGCTACCTCCTAACATCCGTCCCGTCCCGTGAACGGAACAGCGTGCGTTAATGATCAAATATCAAAATCCGAATAGCGTCAGAAAGTCAACCCACTCTCCACATTTCCATTGCTACCGTTTTGATACTTCATGGTACACAAACAAATAGCATCTCATATGAAAGCTAAGACCCTGGCGAGTTCAACAGTACCACCATTATTGCGCTAAAAACTCAGTGAACCACCCAAAGAATACAAAGGTAAACAACCACTTATTTACAGCGACTAACAGATATTCTTACCTTAGAAGTTTTGTGATGAAAAGTTGTACTTGAGAGAAAAAACGCTGGTTTTAGTAAGTCCAACACGGCTCTGCTTGTTTACAACTCCATTTCACCCAGTGCCAGCCTACAGTAGCTGCACAGGAACAACAGACAACCCTGGCAACCCGCAATTCCGGCCGCTAATTGGCTGGTACAGTGTACACAGAACGTGTCAGAACGTCATTGTCGAACCCGTCAAAAAATTTTAAAAATATTAATTCAGACTAAATTTTTTTTTTATGGAAAAGCAATACTTTCATTCTGTACCCCTCAAAACGCCCCGTGGCTGTTTTTTTTTTTTTTTTTTTTTTAAATATAGCTTTTAATAAATATTCTACATATTCAACCTTTATGCCACAGGGAAAGTTGTTAAATGTTGTTTCAACTTCATGTTTGATAATTGGCAGACCATTAAACAGACAGGATCATGAAGAGTGAAAGGCCATTACTCATTTCCCCTTTCTAACAGGAAACCTGCACTGCAACATACAGCTGTCGGTGTTTGTTAACAATAAAGTTTCTGTGAAACATCATTTAATATTCTTAGTGTTTTTATTGCTTTAAAATTATCAGTAACATTTCTGGGTTTTCGTGAGTAATGAAAGGTCAGATTATACGAAAATGATTACACCGAGTTTATTTTTGTTTTTGTTTTGTAATTAGTACAATTGAACTGTCATTATGTTTAGTATTTGAATATTTATATTATTGTTCAGTGTCCTGATGAAAACATAATTTTGACCTTAATGATTTGTAGTCTAGAAAAAGATGTCAAACTGATTTGGAAACGTATCAGTTTTGTTCATTTCTAGATGATCATGCTGTCTGCCAGGGATCGTCAACAGTCTGGATACAAGTCATCATTAAATTTAGCAAACTGGAAAAGAATACGTTAATTGCAAATTGAAAAAGTAGCATCATATTGTTTAAGTCATTTTTGTGTTCCATACTTTTAAAAATTACAAACCTGTATAATGCATATGCACAACTTCCGGTATGTTAATAACATATGTCCAAATTACACAAATCATGACATTTATTATAATTTTCCATTCAGTAGACTTATATTTAAGCTACTATAGAACCTAATTCATTATATATACAGCAGATGTTCAGTTTTTATGTAACTGTATGATAGGCAAGGCAAGGCAGTTTTATTTATATAGCACATTTCATACACAATTGCAACTCAATGTGCTTTACATAAAACAGAAAAACATGCAATTTGAGAAACATTAAAACATACAATTAACCCCCCACCCCCAAACACCCAACACTAATAATAAAAACAAAGTACAGAAAAATAAAAAGAGAGAAATAAAATGCTAGAATAGAGCATTAAATATTATATATTCAGGTAGTCTTTTTACTGACTGAATGAAATAAGTCAGTATATATACAGTATAGGGCTATTTTCTATATTATTTTGACCTCACATGAATGTTGCTGCAGTATTTGAAGGCTGACAATGAGTTTAATTGATTTTCTAAACCAGGGGTAGAAAAAGGCATAGATCAAAGGATTTAAACTAGAGTTAAAATAAAAGAGCCAAATTTGGGCAGATGAATCATTGCCTTTGGTTTCCTGTCCTGCTAGAGAAGGACAGTAATATGGACAGAGACAAACTATAAACACAAGTAGGACAATGCCAAGAGTTCTAGCAGCCCTCATCTCAGATTTCTTCACAATTACAGTTTGAGTTCTTAATTTGACAGCTACAATTTGAGACCGCATAGCACGTGCCTGTGACACAGCCACCACAAACACTCTCATATAGAGAACTATGATAACAGTAACAGGGCAGAAAAAAGTGACAATAAAGTCTACTACCCCTGATATGGAGCTCATGACAAGTGTACATTCTTGGGGGCAGGGATTAAACATATCTATTTGGGACAGGTGATCTTTTAATATTATGAAGTTATAGATAACGGAACAGATCCAACACAAAGACACACAGATTTTAGCTCTGTTTGTTGTTATCATGGAAGAATAGTGCAGAGGAACACAAATAGCAACGTAACGGTCCACTGATATGAGCACCATGCTTCCAACAGAGGAAGACGTGAGAATAAAGGTCAACAACAACAACAGAGCACATGTGATTTTGTCCAGAAACCAGCAGGACTGCTGGGCAACTGCAGCTGGCATCACTGCAAGACCCACAAGGAAGTCAGACACAGCCAGGGAGAGGAGGAAGACATTGGTGGTGGTGTGAAGCTGCCTGGAGAGGAAGATCATAATTGTACTGATTAGTGAAAGTTCCCTGACATGTCTCATATTCAGTCCGTGACAAAATGCAGATGAAGTTAAATCACAGTAAATATTGTAAGAATACAAAATATTTTACTTTTATAGACACAACATTACAAAAAACAAAGTCTCAATGAACAATAAATCTCCATACTTTATGTTTGGTGTAAATGGAGATTATCATGACTGCTGATACTGTGACACCTTCAAACAGAGAAGCCAAATGAGAATTACATTTTTTATTTAAAATTTAAGTACTGAGGTCTTTATCCTCTTTAGCGTTTTATAACACACTCAAAATGCCTGTTTGCAGGGTGGACTAACAGCCAAAAATTAAAAAAAACATAATTTAATGAAAACTGATATTCAGTACTTTTCCCTAAAAGTTAAACCGCCCCAACAACTACACCTGTTGTTAAACACACATAATTCAAGAAAAGTATCTGTGCCTGAAATGAGAGATGGAAATGATAACCAACAGGTTGAGCATCACAGTCAGCAGAGCGATGCAGTACCACAGTGTTTTGATGAGTGTGGCATTGGGTGAAACCAGCGTTGACATGCAGGAGGTGTTGAGAGGAAGGATGCAGAGCTCAACTTGTTCCAGTGTCTCTACCATTGTAACAGGATGTGATGAGGGAGCTGCTGAGGTCTAGCAGCCCTCTGATTCACTTCTTAACTTTAGCTAATCTTCCTTACTTTCCCCATGTGCACCCCCCAACCAAACTCCTCCTACTCACCATTTTCCTCTTGTTTCTGTTACTAACTGAACCTACATAGTTGACTGAAAAAAAGGAAACTTACTGACTTGACTGAACTAAACTATGCTTGCAAGGAAAAGAAAACAATTTGCATCTGAAGAGGAAATAAATAAGGGCATTTTAATAGTTTTAAACTGAATATGATACTACCTGGATAACAAAAGAACTGAAAGGTGGACAATATTGGTTAATATTTGAAAAGCTCTGGAAAGAAGTCATATGTCTGTTGGTCTATATTTTTGGTCAAATCCAAGTTAACAAAAGGGTACACTCTGTTTATTCTTTTCTTTGTGTAATAAATGTATTCTTTCTATTTCTACTGAATTGAATTTGTGTACTACTTATCCTCCTTTACTTGACACTTCTATCGTCTCTCTCATTACAAGTAGTGGTTACAATTCCAATGTTCCCACAAGCAGAATTAATACAACAATTTCTCAATAGAACTGCTACAATTTTTTCCAACATGTGAACAGTCCTAGCCACAATAGATACTCACTACCTAGTGTTTACACTTGGTTTGAATCTAATGTGTATAATCTGCATCACCGGCCTTGTTCTCTGACCATATGTGTAACCTGTTTAATATTGTTTCCCAAGCTACCATAAAACCCCAAAAGCAAAATGTTATATTCTTGTGTGGTGTAAGAATAACGAGTCTCACTCGGTTTCAGTCTTGCATGACAAGCTAGCTGCCGTTTACTTCACTGTGCCATTTACTCTGACATTGCAAACACACACACGTAAACTCCTCAACCCTGACGTAAAACGTCATAAACCAGAATAGTGTTTTACTCATACATAACACAAAAGTTACATTTTCATGTTTTCAACAATCACACAGCTCAGTTATTCTCATCACTTTTTGACACTGCCAACACTGCTAACTATTTGCCCTCTCTCACCAATACAATGACCAGTTGGACATGTTCATTCAGTTGAACTTATTTATCCTATATATGGTCAAAACTCAAGTCCACTGTCAAAATTGTGCCGTGGATGAGCAAAGAAATGTAGAACAAAGAACATATATAAAATTGGAATGTAGATGGAAGTACAGTAAATTGTAGTGTCATTACTCGCTGCTTAAGGAATTACCATATACTCTAAAACAGGCCAAGGAAAAAACAAGGGTGGATAAATCTCTTAAAACAACTCCGAGCACTGTCTATTTTGATCAGCCACTTATCACAATACCATATGCACAATGACCCCAGGAGCTCAGTTGTCAGGGGCTTTTATGCCCCTGGTAGGGTCTCCCATGGCACACCGGTCCGGAGGGAGGGGCCAGACAAAGGGTAGCTCAAAAAGACCCCTTATGATGAGCAACATAGATGGTTTTCCGTGTCCCTTGCCCGGACGTGGGTCATCGGGGCCCCCCCTGGAGCCAGGCCTGGAGGTGGGGCTCAGTGGCGAGCGCCTGGTGGCCGGGCCTTCTCCCATGGGGCCCGGCCAGGCACAGCCCGAAAAGGGGACATGGGACCCCCCTCCCACAGACCCACCACCAGTGGGGGGGGCAAAGGGGTCGGGCGCGCAGTGAGCTGGGCGACCCTCGGCTGCAGAAGCTAGCTCTAGGGACGTGGAACGTCACCTCTCTGGTGGGGAAGGAGCCTGAGCTGGTGCGCGAGGTTGAGACGTTCCGGCTAGATATAGTCGGCCTCACCTCGATGCACAGCAAGGGCTTTGGAACCAGTCTTCTCTAGAGGGGTTGGACTCTCTTCAACTCTGGAGTTGCCACTGGTGAGAGGCGCCGGGCAGGGGTGGCAATACTTATTGTCCCCCAGCTTGGTGCCTGTACGTTGGAGTTCACCCACGGTAGACGAGAGGGTAGCCTCCCTCAACTTTCGGGTGGGGGGACGGATCCTGACAGTTGTCTGTGCCTATGGTCCAAACAGCAGTTCAGAGTATCCACCCTTCTTGGATTCCTTGGAGGGAAAGCACTTCCTCTGGGGATTCCCTCATTCTACTGGGGGACTTCAACGGCCACGTTGGCAGCGACAGTGAGACCTGGAGTGATGTGATTGGGAGGAAGCCATGTTCTCTATTGTTAAGGCGGCCAACCGGAGCTGTGGCCGCAAGGTGGTCGGTGCCTGTCGGGGCGGCAATCCCTGAACCCGCTGGTGGACACCGGCGGTGAAAGATTCCATCAAGCTGAAGAAGGAGTCCTATAGGACCTTATTGGCCTGTCGGACTCCGGAGGCAGCAGGCAGGTACCGGCAGGCCAAGCGGAGTGCAGCTGCGGCGGTACTGAGGCAAAAACCCGGACATGGGTGGAGACTTCCGGACAGCTTCGAAGAGATTCTGGACCACCATCCAGCGTCTCAGGAGGGGGAAGCAGTGCATCGTCAACACTGTGTACGGTGGGGATGGTGCGCTGCTGACCTTGACTCAGAACGTTGTGGATCGGTGAAAGGAATACTTCGAAGACCTCCTCAATCCCACCGACACGCTTTCCGGTAAGGAAGCAGGGCCTGGGGACTCGGGTGTGGGCTCTCCTATCTCTGGGGCTGAGGTCGCCGAGGTGGTCAAAAAGCTCCTTGGTGGCAGGGCCCCGGGGGTGGATGAGATCTGCCCCGAGGTCCTCAAGGCCCTGGATGTTGTGGGGCTGTCATGGTTGACACGACTCTGCAGCATCGCATGGACATTGGGGGCAGTGCCTCTGGATTGGCAGACTGGGGTGGTGGTCCCTCTTTTTAAGAAGGGGGACTGGAGGGTATTCCAACTACAGGGGATCACTCTCCTCGGCCTCCCTGGTAAGGTCTATTCGGGGGTGCTGGAGAGGAGGGTCGGTCGGATAGTCGAACTTCGGATTCAGGAGGAGCAGTGTGGTTTTTGTTCGGGTCATGGAACTGTGGACCAGCTCTACACCCTCTACAGGATCCTTGAGGGTGCATGGGAGTTTGCCATTTCCCTCGGGGGGCCGTCCGTTCCCTGTATGACCGGTGTCAGAGCTTGGTCCGCATTGCCGGCAATAAGTTGGACTTGTTTCCAGTGTGGGTTGGACTCCGCCAGAGCTGCCCTTTGTCACCGATCCGGTTTATAATCTTTATGGACAGGATTTCTAGGCGCTGTCAGAATAGTATCAATCACCACACTGTTCTGTATAATTCAAAATGTCAAATATATTACTTAGATGTAAAAACAATACAATATATGAACACTATAATTATGAATACACCACATAAATATTATATTTGTATTTTATTCTGCAATAACCAGTATTTCGTTTTAACTATCTTCATTATTTGGTACTTGAATATCTATATTGCTTTTCAGAATCCGAATAAAAATATGAATTTGACCTCGGTCATTTAGAGTCAAACAGATCTTGACACTTATCAGTTTTATTCATTTGCACATAATCATGTGTTTGTCAGGGACACTCAGCAGTCTGGACACAACACATCATCACATCTAGCAAACTGGAAAAAACAATTTATTTAGAAATTGAAAATAGTAGAGTCATATTGTTAAGTCATTTCTGTCTGCCATACTTAGACTTACAGGTATCTGTACAACACATGCACAACTTCCAGTATGCTGTAAAAGGCGTTAATTACTGAAACTATGAGATTCCTTATGTCTGGGCATTAAGGAGACTTTAACTAAATAATGCATTTAGTTTTTCCCGTGATATTTAGGCCACAACCTTATCTATTATACAGCAGATATTGTTCTTGTGCAGCAAGATTTAACTGTATTCTATGTATTCAATGGTTTCTAAATAAAAGATATTCAATCTCCCCATCATCTACACTGGGAAATTGTTTTATTAAATATAGTATATTTTCTCAATTTGTGACTTTTTGACAAAACAAACAAACAAAACCCCCTCCACAAAAAATCAGTTTCATCTCCAATCACATTCAATTCACTGTATATGGCTGTTTTCTATAATATATTGAAATCACAGGAACCTGGTTGCAGTATTTGAAAGCTGACAATGAGTTTAATGGATTTTCTAAACCATGGGTAGAAAAAGGCATAGATCAGAGGATTTAAAGTAGAGTTACAAGAAAATATCCAACGTAGAGCAGATGAACCATCAACTGTACTGTCCTCTCCTGCTAGAAAAGGACAGTACAACGGACACAGACAAACTATAAACACAAGTAAGACAATGCCAAGATTTCTAGCAGCCCTCATCTCAGATTTCCTTGCAACTACAGTCAGAGTTCTTGATTTGACAGCTACAATTTGAGACCGCATAACACGTGCCTGTGACACAGCCACTACAAACACTCTCATATAGAGAACAATGATAACAGTAACAGGCACGAAAAAAGTGACAATAAAGTCTACTACCCCTGATATGTAGCTTATGAAAACTGTACATTCTTGGGAGCAGGGATTGAACATGTATATTTGGGACAAGTGATCTTTCAGGATTATGAAGTTATAGATAACAGAACAGAGCCAACACAAAGACACACAGATTTTAGCTCTTTTTGTTGTTATCATGGAAGAATAGTGCAGAGGAGCACAAATAGCCACATAACGGTCCACTGATATGAGCACCATGCTTCCAACAGAGGAAGAGGTGAGGATAAAGCTCAAAAACAAAAAGACATCACATGTGATTTTGTCCAGAAACAAGCATGACTGCTGGACGACTGTAGCTGGCATCACTACAACCCCCACAAGCAAGTCAGACACAGCCAGGGAGAGGAGGAAGACATTGGTGGTGGTGTGAAGCTGCCTGGAGAGGAAGATCATGATTTTACTGATTAGTGGCAGTATAATGGCCTGCCTCATATTCAGTCCATAACAGTGCAGATCAGCAAATGTTGTGAGGATACAGAATATTTAACCTTTATAGACACAATTACATGAAAACCTACATACAAAATAAATCTATAGCTACTCTTTCAGTTTAGCAGAATTGGAGATGATCATGACTACTGCTATTGTGACACCATTATACAGAGAAGCCAAATGAGAATTTTTTTTTCAGTTAAGTACTGATATCTTCATCCTGTTTAGCTTTTTAAAAACACTTTCAAAAAGTTTGTTTGCAGGGTTGACTAACAGCCAAAGTTGGTTTCATAGCAAAGGATTTTGAAAAGAACAACACACCCCAACACCTATACCTGTTATTACAATACTAGCAGCTGTAATAATTCAAGAAAAGTATCTGTGCCTGTAATGAGAGATGGAAATGACAACCAACAGGTTGAGCATCACAGTGACCACAGAGATGCAGTACAACAGTGTTTTGATGAACGTGGCTTTGGGAGAAACCAGCGTTGACATGCAGGAGGTGTTGAGAGGAGGGATGCAGAGCTCAACTTGTTCCAGTGTCTGTACCATCGTCAGAGGATGTGATGAAGGAGCTGCAGAGGTCTTGCAGCCCTCTGATTCACTTCTTCATGACATCAGTTATTTAACTCTCATGTGCTGCACCCCCCTCCCCAAACCAAACTTCTCCAACTCACCAAATGTTGCTCTCTTTCCCATTCCCTCTCTTTTTCAATAAGTTAACTTCCTACTAGGGCTGCAACTAACAAATATTTTAATAATCGATTGATCGGTCAATTATCTTTTCAATTATGACAGCAATTGACAGCAAAACATTTTTAATATTAAATGATGAATAACAATTCAAAAAGCAAATGTTTACGTCAAAAAGCTATAATAACTGGAACAACACAAAAAGCTGGTGGAATCAGCTTGTACTGATCATAAACAAGGGGAGCATTACCTGTGGGGATCTGGTGGAGAACTGCTCTTGTGTCTCCAAAGTCCTTGTCATTGGCTGCAAAAGCCACTGACCATTGTCAGTAGGTTGCAACCTCTACTGTTGGTCAGGTGTCAGATCATCCAGATCTTTTAGGGTAAGGAGGACAGCTGCTCAATCTAAAATTTGCTTACCGCTTGCACATCCAGTTGTATACCGACGGTTGTGCATTGGTAAAAACCAACTCCTCTAAGGTCTGAAAATCTTACATCAACCTGAAATACAGATTCATGTGTAATTTCTGTAGCAGCTCAATAGAAAATGGATTAGGGTTACACAGCCTTACTAGGACTTTGCCTTGCTTGTGCATTGCTTGTTGTTGTAGGGAACATTGACTTGAAGGCAGCTGTTCTGGGGTGAAAGCCCTGAAAGACAGATTATGAATTGCGTTCATTTCAAAGTTTCCACAAGCAGAACTAATATCACCATCTCTTGTTTTAACTGCCCTACAATTTTACCCAACATGTGAACAGTCCTACCCACAACAGTAGATACTCACTAGAGCTAGTTTTTACACTTGGTTTGAATCTAATTTGTATAATCTGCATCAGAGACCTTGTTCTCTGACCATATGTGTATCTTGTTTAATACGGTTTCCCAAGGTACCATAAAACCCCAAAAGCAAAAAGTTGACTTTCAGGTTTTTAATAAATACACAGCTCAGTTATTCCCATCACTTTTTAACACTGCCAACACCGCTAACAATTTGCCTGTTCTCACAAATACGATAACCAGTAGGACATGTTTAATCACTTATTTTTGTTGCCCATATATGTTAAGATATGGCCAACAAAAATGTAGCATTAAAAAAACGTATAGAAGATTTGAATGTAGATGGAAGTCCAGTAAATTGTGGGGTTATTATTCTGCTGCTCAAGGAATTACTGTATACTCTAAAACAGGCCAGGGAAAAAACAAAATCTCTTAAAACAATGTCTACTTCAGAGCTCTCCCCAATGAAAACCTGCCTTTCCAGGAGATGCTGATTGAGGTTCTTCTTTGGCAACTACTGCCCTACAAATGTCAAGGATCCTAAAAAAACCTCTCCTGGCTGGGCTGTTATCATGGGGAGTTCCTCTGTACATGGCCAGACTCTGCAGTCTTTACAAAGTGGCCATACTTGGGTATCACACTGAAATCCACAGGCCTCGTAGGAGGATATGGATATTGTTGATGGATAGTACGCCTCCACAGGGTTGCTGAGCTACCTTAATAGGCTTCAAGAAAACTGTTTAGAGTGTTGCAACCTTGTAATAATGGGGAAGCCATTATTTAGAGGAGAGGATCTAGTCTCATCATAGGAGCACCATTTGTTAGAACTCATGGCCATAATGGTGTCACTAAGAGAACACTAAAATTGTAGGGATTTAGTAATCACTAGAAATAATGAACTCACTGCAGAGCACCAAGATGTAAGAACTAGCTCCACTAAGGAGAGACTACTATAATGTTGGCCATAGCCTTGCTACAAGGCAACCGTAAATGTAAGAGCAGAAGGAATGTGTTTGGTTATTATTATACTAATAATTATTTAGGATAATTATTAGTTATTAACAAGAAATTAAAGAATAACCAATTCTAATGTTTAATATGGGGCACCACCGGGAAAACTGGAAATAACCAAACTGTCTGATTAACCTCACTCAGTCATAGAATTAAAAAAGGTGAAAGTGTGAACTCCGAGCACTGTCTATATTGATCAGCCACTTATCACAATAACATATGCACAATGATCACAAAAATGTGTCTCTTTAAAGCTAAAATAATTTATTAACAATTATCAATTAACAAGTTAATCAATGAATAGTTGTAAACTGTACTACCACTATAACAAATAGACAAACAACAACAGATGTGTATGACTGTACAGTTGTGTGTGTGTCTGTGTGTGTAGGAGAGAGGAGGGGTGTGTGCCTATATGTGTGTGGGCACAGGGAGAGAAAGGGTGTGTGTGTGAGTGGGTTTGGGATGGGTGGGGGTGGTGGGGAGGCGGGGGCAGGGTATGGAAGGAAAATGTTATTTTCCTTACATACTTACATAAGTGTGTGTACCTGTTTGTGTTGTGTTGAACTGATAACTGAAGGAATCGTGGTATGTTATCTTTTAATTCTGTAATTTTGACAATGCACATCTAGAAGGAGAAGAACACTGTGAGTTTCAATATCAGAAGTCCATCCAAATGAAATATGCCACAGAGAATGTTGTTAAATTTTATGGGCATGACAACTTCATGTTTGATGTTCAAGCAGATCATTTGTTAAATTGTTTATGTCTTCTTCCATGTCTTCTCATGTCCAAATGTATTTTGTAAAAAAAAGGTACTTTAAACAGTCTAAACTATTTGACTTTAATAGTGAATAGTATCATTCACCACACTGTATTGTATAATTCAAAATGTCAAATATATTACTTAGATGTAAAAACAATACAATATATGAACATTATAATTATGAATACACCACAAAAATACTAAATGTGTATTTTATTCTGCAATAACCAGTTTTTCGTTTTAACTATCTTCATTATTTGGTATTTGAATATCTATATTGCTTTTCAGAATCCGAATAAAAATATGAATTTGACCTCGGTCATTTAGAGTCAAACAGATCTTGACACTTATCAGTTTTATTCATTTGCACATAATCATGTGTTTGTCAGGGACACTCAGCAGTCTGGACACAACACATCATCACATCTAGCAAACTGGAAAAGACAATTCATTTAAAAATTGAAAATAGTAGTGTCATATTGTTAAGTCATTTCTGTCTGCCATACTTAGACTTACAGGTATCTGTACAACACATGCACAACTTCCAGTATGCTGTAAAAGGCGTTAATTACTGAAACTATGAGATTCCTTATGTCTGGGCATTAAGGAGACTTTAACTAAATAATGCATTTCATTTTTTCCCGTGATATTTAGGCCACAACCTTATCTATTATACAGCAGATATTGTTCTTGTGCAGCAAGATTTAACTGTATTCTATGTATTCAATGGTTTCTAAATAAAAGATATTCAATCTCCATCATCTAAACAGGGAAATTGTTTTATTAAATATAGTATATGTTCTCATTTTATGACTATTTGACAAAATAAACAAACAAACAAACCCCCACCCCACACAAACACAAAATCAGTGACATTCAATTCACAGTATATGGCTATTTTCTATAATATCTTGACCTCACAAGAACCTGGTTGCAGTATTTGAAGGCTGACAATGAGTTTAATGGATTTTCTAAACCAGGGGTAGAAAAAGGCATAGATCAGAGGATTTAAACTAGAGTTACAATAAAATAGCCAACTTAGAGCAGATGAACCATCAGCTGTCATGTCCTCTCCTGCTAGAAAAGGAAAGTACAATGGACAGAGACAAACTATAAACACAAGTAGGACAATGCCAAGAGTTCTAGCAGCCTTCATCTCAGATTTCTTCACAACTACAGTTTGAGTTCTTGATTTGACAGCTACAATTTGAGACCGCATGACACGTGCCTGTGACACAGCCACCACAAACACTCTCATATAGAGAACTATGATAACAGAAACAGGGCCCAAAAAAGTGACAATAAAGTCTACTACTCCTGATATGGAGCTCATGAAAATTGTACATTCTTGGGGGCAGGGATTGAACATGTCTATTTGGGACAAGTGATTTTTTAATATCATGAGGTTATAGGTAACAGAACAGATCCAACACAAAGACACACAGATTTTAGCTCTCTTTGTTGTTATCATGGAAGAATAGTGCAGAGGAACACAAATAGCCACATAACGGTCCACTGATATGAGCACCATGCTTCCAACAGAGGAAGAGGTGAGAGTATAGCCCAACAAAAAAATGAGAGCACATGTGATTTTACCTGGAAACCAGCAGGACTGCTGGGCGACTGCAGTTGGCATCACTGCAACACCCACAAGCAAGTCAGACACAGCCAGGGAGAGGAGGAAGACATTGGTGGTGGTGTGAAGCTGCCTGGAGAGAAAGATTATGAGTTTTCCATTTAGTGGTAGTTTCCTGAAGTGTGTCACATTTCTGAGAATACAGAATATTTTACCTTTACTGACACAATTCTATAAAAACCAAACTCAACAAACAAATGAAATCTCTACTCTTTCAGTTTAGCAGAATTTGACTTTATCATGACTACAGCTATTATGACACCTTCGTACAAAGAACCCAAATGAAATTTTGATTTTTTTCATTTACAAGTTAAGTACTGAGATCATTAGCCTATTTAGCCTTTGAAGGTTGTATGCAGGGTCATAGCATAGGATTTAAAAAAAATCATAATTGTATGAAAACTGATGCTCAGCAGTTTTCCCTAAAATCCCATACACAAAAACCTGTTATTAAACACTACTAACTGTAATAATTCAAGAAAAGTATCTTTGCCTGAAATGAGAGATGGAGATGACCACCAACAGGTTGAGCATCACAGTCAGCAGAACAATGCAGTACAACAGTGTTTTGATGAACGTGGCTTTGGGTGAAACCAGCATTGAAATGCAGGAGATGTTGAGAGGAAGGATGCAGAGCTCAACTTGTTCCAGTGTCTCTACCATCGTCAGAGGATGTGATGAGGGAGCTGCAGAGGTCTGGCAGCTCTCTGATTCATTTCTTCATGACATCAGTTATTTAACTCTTATCTTTCTCATTTTCCCCATGTTTCTTTAACCTTCCCCCAACTCCTCCTACTCACCACCTTTTGCTCTCTTTCCGATTTTAACACACCTCTTTTGACCAGTATTGATCCTCACCTATCACACCCTGTTTTCCCTCCTTATCCTAGTTATTGCTCCTATTTCCAGACATTACCAGATGGATCTCTCTCTCTCTCTCTCTCTCTTCCTCTCTATCTGTCTCTCTCTCAACCTCAACCGGTTGAGGCTAATGGCGGCCCACTTAGAGCCCAGTTCTGCCTGAGTTTTACTTCCATTAAAAGGCAGTTTTTCCTTGCCACTGTCACGAAGTGCTAGCTCATATTGTAATATTGGATCTCTTTAAATTAAATTAAAGAGTATGGTCTAAACCTGCTCTATGTGTAAAGTGCCTTGAGATGACTTTTGTTGTGATTTGGCGCTATATAAATAAAGATTGATTGATGTAATAATACTACATTAAAGACTACATTGTCTTGTCTACAATGGTCAGCTTTACATTAAGAAAATATTAACCAGTTAGTTTGCCTCAGCAACTGGCCAAAAGAAGAATAGGTACTTAATGAAATTGCAGTTGTTTGTTAAAAAAAAGAAAAAAGTTTCATCCACTCATCCTATATTTGCCAAAAAATACAGAGCAATGCCTAAGATGCACAAATTGTTTAGAATTAAGGTTATCTTTAAGTTTGATGAAAAAAGTAAGATCTGAATAACACATCCTATAGTCACTAAGAGGTATAGGAGATAACATAATTTGCATTTGTCATGAATAAACAAAAAGTTAAACATATATATCCGCCTCCTGTCATTTATCTTTCCATTCCAACAACAATATACAGAGAAAATGTGAATTTGTTGGTCATATTTAGGAATCCTGATTAATCATAATTAATCCACAGCTGCCCTGTGATTGTGTTTGACAGGTTGCCTTAAACTATTTTTAACACTCTCTGAAAAACACAAACACAAACTATAGAATGCCGACAGTATGTCAAAACATATCTTTGGTATTTCTGAATGTCACTTTTTGGTCATGTACTGGCTGACATATACCAACACCCATACGTATACCATGTGAGAAATAGCTTAATAAGAATTAAAAGTAAACAATATTTTCTGTTCTGAAATAACTGAATGAAGCTCACAAGACATTTATGTTCAATTTTTAGAGAGACCATTAAACAGACCGTACAATGAAGACAGCAAACCTGCATTACACCAGCTGCTGTAGGTCTTTGAAAGATAATTATTCTTAGTCTTCCTTTGGCTTTAAATTTATCTTCATCATTTCAGGGTATTTCTGGGATTGTTGAGTAATAAAAAGACAAATAATATTTCTTCAGTGTCCTGATAAAAACATCAATTTGGCCTTGATGATTTAGAAAACAGTCATACAAAGATTGAGACAGTTATTAGTTTTATTCATTTGTACATAATCATATCATTTGTCAGGGATCCTCAACAGACTGGAAACAACACATCACTTTTAGCATTTGTATTTTTCTCTACAATATTTAAGCTACTATAGAACCTCATTCATTATACAGCAGATATTGTTCTGTTTTAAAGTACAGTAATATAAAACAGTAAGGATACCTATTCAGTGTTTCTAAACATCTAAACTGTCTAAGTTACTTTTCGAAACATAATTCATATTGTTAATATCTGTCTTTCCCAACCTAATATGTTTATTATATGTCACAACACTGTGGTTTTATTGTGTTCTTTAAAAAGTATTCTGAACCGATGTATACAAAGTTGACAAAACACAAAACAAAATTTCATCTTCATTTACTTTCTAAATGATCTTTGTGTCACAGGAACCTGGTTGCATTATTTGAAGGCTAACAATGATTTTGATAGCTTTTCTAAACCAGGGGTAGAAAAAGGCATAAATCAGAGGATTTAAAGTGGAGTTACAGTAAAATAGCCAAATTTGAGCAGATGAACCATCATCTGTCGTGTCCTCTCCTGCTAGAAAAGGACAGTAGTATGGACACAGACAAACTATAAACACAAGTAGGACAATGCCAAGAGTTCTAGCAGCCCTCATCTCAGATTTCTTCACAACTACAGTTTCAGTTCTTGATTTGACAGCTACAATTTGAGACCGCATAACACGTGCCTGTGATACAGCCACCACAAACACTCTCATATAGAGAACTATGATAACAGTAACAGGGCCAAAAAAAGTGACAATAAAGTCTACTACCCCTGATATGGAGCTCATGAAAATTGTACATTCTTGGGGGCAGGGGTTAGACATATCTTGGTACAATCGATCTTTTAGTATTATGAAGCTGTAGGTAACAGAACACATCCAACACAAAGACACACAGATTTTAGCTCTGTTTGTTGTTATCATGGAAGAATAGTGCAGAGGAACACAAATAGCCACATAACGGTCCACTGATATGAGCACCATGCTTCCAACAGAGGAAGAGGTGAGAGTAAAGCTCAACAACAACAATAGAGCACATGTGATTTTACCCAGAAACCAGCAGGACTGCAGGAAGATGATTTCAGTTGGCATCACTGCAAGACCCATAAGCAAGTCAGACACAGCCAGGGAGAGGAGGAAGACATTGGTGGTGGTGTGAAGCTGCCTGAAATGGGAAAATATGATTTTGCCGATTAGTGGTAATTTCTTGAAATGCTTCACATTCAGTCCATGATACAATGCAGATGAACTTATATTACAGCAAATATAATCACATCTCTAGCACAATAAAATGAAAACCTACATACAAAATAAATATATTCTCTTTCAGTAGCAGAATTGGAGATTATCATGTCTACTGCTATTGTGACTCATTTATACACATGAATAAAGCTTGTATGCAGGTGGACTAATGGCCAAAGTTAGTTTTATAGCATATGATTTGAATAACATAAATGTATTTGAACTAATGCTCAGTTTTTTTCCCTTAAAGTTGAACCACCCCAACAACTCTATGTTATTACACACTACTAACTGTAATAATTCAAGAAACGTATCTGTGCCTGAAATGAGAGATGGAGATGACCACCAACAGGTTGAGCATCACAGTCAGCAGAGTGATGCAGTACAACAACGTTTTGATGAGTGTGGCTTTGGGTGAAACCAGCGTTGACATGCAGGAGGTGTTGAGAGGAAGGATGCAGAGATCAACTTGTTCCAGTGTCTCTACCATCATTAGAGGATGTGATGAGGGAGCTGCTGAGGTCTTGCAGCCCTCTGATTCACTTCTTCGTGACATTAGTTATTTAACTCTTATCTTCCTAATTTTCCTCATGCTGCCTGAACCCTCCCCCTTTTTGTTGTCATACACTCCCATCTCACTCTGCACAAACTCCTCCAACTCACCAATTCTCTTCCCCATTTCATTATTTTCTCCCCGAGTCTATCACCCTATTTCAAACACTTCCTTATCCATATTTGTATTCTCACTACTAATATTTCCAGACATTGCCAGAATGGATGTAATAATACTATATTAAAGAAATCAGAGGCCCAAATGTCATTGACAACGAATTCCAAACTAGATGAATGTAATTCCAAATAAAGATTAAGTCTAGACCATAGTTCCTTCAATAAATATAGCATTTTATATTATCCATAAGTGACCCCCACCCCATTCTGTTATGGTGAGTCCGCAGGTGGGGTGTGTGGGTGGGCAGTCGATTCCCTTGTGGGCCTTCCACTCATCCTGGTAAAGGTCTGGGTCACTACTCTGCCACTTGTGCCAGATCTCTGGAGAAAGGCGATTAACCTCTCTTTACTATCCTGGACATGGGAGAGCACTGCCCCTAAAACTTCCATACTGGCATCTATATATGTCACAAAGTGACCAGGAGAGATCTTTTTGTGTGTTTTATTGCACTGTATTGTTTTAATTGATTTTTGTAACTCACTGATTTGAAGTGTTTCTCTCCTGAGTGTCTGAAGGACCTCCCCTGCAGTAAACTATGTCCCCTCTGTCTCCCCCATTTTTGACTGTTTTAACAAAGCCTGCCTGTGTTATTAAATTGCCTATTATTGAACTTTAACTGACTCTGTCTGTGTGCTTGTGTGCCCGAGATTTAAGAAACCTGCAACACTTTTTGGCCTTGTCGGCAGGATCTCTGGGCTACAAGTGTGCAGTCATGAGCATTGAAAACCAGGCAGCAGCACCTGGACCAGTGGCTTCTAATTCAATGTGGCCGTGGTTTATGGGTGTACGTTGGGCCACAAAGTTTGATGGTAAGAGTGATGGTTTTAAATACGGGGACTGGGCCAATCAGATGAAACCACTTCTCAGGGCTCAGAGTCTCACAGAAGAACAGAAAAACAATTTTATTCTCAGTGCTATAGAAGGGGATGCTAAACGGGAAATCCAGCTGCTTGATGAACAAAATAGGAACACTGCAGATAAAATATTTGATTTCTTGAACAGACTGTATGGGGGTTCTTCATCTGCTGCTGACCTCCGTGTGAAATGTTATAATAAGGCATGGCAGCGGAGAAGCAGTGATTTTAGCCTTCGTATCTGAGAAGTCTTTCAGTGGTGGAGGGTGGCAGAACCAGATGGGACAGCCTGTCAGGAAACCACCCCAAGATTGATGATTGATTGTCAGTCTACAAGCTGTGCCGTTAAAAAATGAACTACAAAGGCAAGTACGCTGAAACCCTAAGGTGACTTGTTCTGAGCTGTTTCAGGAAGCTAAGGAGTTGGAGAAGGAAGGTTGGGGTGATGAATGTGAGAGCCAGTCCCACCAAGTCACCACAGTGCCCCTGGTTGATGACTTCACTCAGTGGAAAGACCAGACCAGAGCGGAACTGGTAAAGCAGTTCCACTTCCCTCAGCGCCAGCAGACCCAGCTGCCTTTAAACCCCCAGGTCCGGCCACTGTAGGGCGAGTGGACGGAGAGCAAAATAATGAAAAACCATCCAAGCCCTCTTTTGTTGGAGAGTGTCCAACAGTGGAGGTCACTGCTGGAGGAGAGACTATCCCTTGCCTCCTGGATACATGATCCCAGGTAACGCTTTTTAGTGAAACATTTTTTAGAATACATTTTCAAGACCATTAGGCAAAAGGCAAGGCAGACATTGGCTGGCTAAAGTTAAAAGCAGCCAATGGTCTACACATTCCTTTGCTGGATTTTAAAGGTGGGGGTATTGAACTCCCACACAGAGGAGTATTGACTGCATGGGGCCTGAACATGGGTTGCTGGGAATGAATGTCATTGCGACAGTATGGGAGACTGTTAACGGTGGGGGACACCAGTAGTACAGGAACTGGCGCAGGATAGCACTGCAGGAGGCCTCCCGCATTGCCCCCACCTCCCCCAGCAACAACAGGACCGAGTGAATCAGCAGTTGGCCAAATGGAATTGCCCAGGAAGAGGAGGATTTCGGTGAAACAAGCACTGTCTTACATCAGATTCCTACTGGTAATGCACCCCCCTCCCGAGAGAGGTACCGAACTGTGCCACCTAGCCTCTATCAAGAACTGCGGTCCTTGCTACAGAGCATGCTGGAAAAGGGGGTAATTCGAGAGAGCAGCAGTCCATGGGCGGCTCCAGTCATCTTGGTAAAAAAAGAAATCGGGAGCCTGGAGATTCTGCGTGGACTACCATCGCCTCAATGCCCTCACCCATAAGGATGCCAACCCACTCCCTCGGATTGAGGAGGCCCTCACCACCTTGAATCAAGCAGAGTGGTATTCAACCCTTGACCTTGCCAGTGGATACTGGCAAGTGAAGATGGACCCTGCAGACCAGGGGAAAACTGCATTCACCACCCCCTTAGGGTTATATGAGTTTGAAAGAATGCCATTCGGGCTCTACAACGCCCCTGCAAACTTCCAGAAGCTGATGCAGCACTGCCTCGGGTCTCAGGTAAATGACTCTCTGCTTATTTATCTTGATGACATTATTGTGTATTCAAAGTGTTTCAGAAACTCTATGAACATGGACTGAAGTTGCAGGCCAAGAAATGCACCTTATTCCAGAGTGAGGTGACTTACCTGGAATAGGGTGCTCCTGGGTCAGCCAGCAGCGAGTGGCTCCAAATCCAGAAAGGGTCAAAACAGTGCAGGACTGGCCACCCCCCGTCCACTGTAAGGCAGGTGCACTCTTTTCTTGGGTTTGCAGGCTATTATAGAAGATTTATCCCCTCTTTTGCCAAAATCACTGCCCCTCTGCATGCGCTCACACATGGTACCAAACAGCTGGGGTCCAAGAGCCAGCCAGTTGAATGGACACCCAGCTGTCAGGAAGCCTTTGAGAGCTTGAAGAACATGATGGTGAGAGCTCCTATTCTTGCATATGCAGATTACAAGTTGCCATTTAACCTGTACACTGATGCCAGTTTCGAGGGGCTAGGTGCAGTACTCTTTCAGGTGCAGGGGGAGAAGAAGAGGGTTATAGCATATGCCAGTCGAGCTTTGAGCCCAAATGAGCGGAACGATAAAAATTATAGCTCATTCAAATTGGAACTACTGAAGTGGGCTACAACGGAAAAATGCAGGTGCTTTGGGAGAAACCAGCGTTGACATGCAGGAGGTGTTGAGAGGAAGGATGCAGAGCTCAGCTTGTTCCAGTGTCTGTACCATCGCCAGAGGATGTGATGAGGGAGCTGCAGAGGTCTAGCAGCTCTCTGATTCACTTCTTCATGACATCAGTTATTTAACTCTCATGTGCTGCACCCCCCTCCCCAAACCAAACTTCTCCAACTCACCAAATGTTGCTCTCTTTCCCATTCCCTCTCTTTTTCAATAAGTTAACTTCCTACTAGGGCTGCAACTAACAAATATTTTAATAATCGATTGATCGGTCAATTATCTTTTCAATTCTGACAGCAATTGACAGCAAAACATTTTTAATATTAAATGATGAATAACAATTCAAAAAGCAAATGTTTATGTCAAATAGCTATAATAACTGGAACAACACAAAAAGCTGGTGGAATCAGCTTGTACTGATCATAAACAAGGGGAGCATTACCTGTGGGGATCTGGTGGAGAACTGCTCTTGTGTCTCCAAAGTCCTTGTCATTGGCTGCAAAAACCACTGACCATTGTCAGTAGGTTGCAACCTCTACTGTTGGTCAGGTGTCAGATCATCCAGATCTTTTAGGGTAAGGAGGACAGCTGCTCAATCTAAAATTTGCTTACCGCTTGCACATCCAGTTGTATACCGACAGTTGTGCATTGGTAAAAAACAACTCCTCTAAGGTCTGAAAATCTTACATCAACCTGAAATACAGATTCATGTGTAATTTCTGTAGCAGCTCAATAGAAAATGGATTAGGGTTACACAGCCTTACTAGGACTTTGCCTTGCATGTGCATTGCTTGTTGTAGGGAACATTGACTTGAAGGCAGCTGTTCTGGGGTGAAAGACCTGAAAGACAGATTATGAATTGCGTTCATTTCAAAGTTTCCACAAGCAGAACTAATATCACCATCTCTTGTTTTAACTGCCCTACAATTTTACCCAACATGTGAACAGTCCTACCCACAACAGTAGATACTCACTAGAGCTAGTTTTTACACTTGGTTTGAATCTAATTTGTATAATCTGCATCAGAGACCTTGTTCTCTGACCATATGTGTATCTTGTTTAATACGGTTTCCCAAGGTACCATAAAACCCCAAAAGCAAAAAGTTGACTTTCAGGTTTTTAATAAATACACAGCTCAGTTATTCTCATCACTTTTTAACACTGCCAACACCGCTAACAATTTGCCTGTTCTCACCAATACAATAACCAGTAGGACATGTTTAATCACTTATTTTTGTTGGCCATATATGTTAAGATATGGCCAACAAAAATGTAGCATTAAAAAAACGTAAAATGTTATTTTCCTTACATACTTACATAAGTGTGTGTACCTGTTTGTGTTGTGTTGAACTGATAACTGAAGGAATCGTGGTATGTTATCTTTTAATTCTGTAATTTTGACAATGCACATCTAGAAGGAGAAGAACACTGTGAGTTTCAATATCAGAAGTCCATCCAAATGAAATATGCCACAGAGAATGTTGTTAAATTTTATGGGCATGACAACTTCATGTTTGATTTTCAAGCAGATCATTTGTTAAATTGTTTATGTCTTCTTCCATGTCTTCTCATGTCCAAATGTATTTAGTAAAAAAAAGGTACTTTAAACAGTCTAAACTATTTGACTTTAATAGTGAATAGTATCATTCACCACACTGTATTGTATAATTCAAAATGTCAAATATATTACTTAGATGTAAAAACAATACAATATATGAAGATTATAATTATGAATACACCACAAAAATACTAAATGTGTATTTTATTCTGCAATAACCAGTTTTTCGTTTTAACTATCTTCATTATTTGGTATTTGAATATCTATATTGCTTTTCAGAATCCGAATAAAAATATGAATTTGACCTCGGTCATTTAGAGTCAAACAGATCTTGACACTTATCAGTTTTATTCATTTGCACATAATCATGTGTTTGTCAGGGACACTCAGCAGTCTGGACACAACACATCATCACATCTAGCAAACTGGAAAAGACAATTCATTTAAAAATTGAAAATAGTAGTGTCATATTGTTAAGTCATTTCTGTCTGCCATACTTAGACTTACAGGTATCTGTACAACACATGCACAACTTCCAGTATGCTGTAAAAGGCGTTAATTACTGAAACTATGAGATTCCTTATGTCTGGGCATTAAGGAGACTTTAACTAAATAATGCATTTCATTTTTTCCTGTGATATTTAGGCCACAACCTTATCTATTATACAGCAGATATTGTTCTTGTGCAGCAAGATTTAACTGTATTCTATGTATTCAATGGTTTCTAAATACAAGCTGTTCAATCTCCACTGGGAAATTAAATATAGTTTATTTGACTTTTTGACAAAACAAACAACCCCCCCCCCCCCCCCCCCACAAAAAATCAGTTTCACCTCCAATTACATTCAATTCACTGTATATGGCTGTTTTCTATAATATCTTGACCTCACAGGAACCTGGTTGCAGTATTTGAAAGCTGACAATGATTTTAATGGATTTTCTAAACCATGGGTAGAAAAAGGCATAAATTAGAGGATTTAAAGTAGAGTTACAAGAAAATATCCAACTTTGAGCAGATGAACCATCAAATGTACTGTCCTCTCCTGCTAAAAAAGGACAGTACAACGGACACAGACAAACTATAAACACAAGTAGGACAATGCCAAGAGCTCTAGCAGCCTTCATCTCAGATTTCCTTGCAACTACAATCAGAGTTCTTGATTTGACAGCTACAATTTGAGACCGCATAACACGTGCCTGTGACACAGCCACCACAAACACTCTCATATAGAGAACAATGATAACAGTAACAGGGCCAAAAAAAGTGACAATAAAGTCTACTATCCATGATATGGAGCTTATGAAAACTGTACATTCTTGGGAGCAGGGATTGAACATATATTTTTGGGACATGTTATCTTTCAGGATTATGAAGTTATAGATAACGGAACAGAGCCAACACAAAGACACACAGATTTTAGCTCTTTTCGTTGTTATCATGGAAGAATAGTGCAGAGGAACACAAATAGCCACATAACGGTCCACTGATATGAGCACCATGCTTCCAACAGAGGAAGAGGTGAGGATAAAGCTCAAAAACAAAAAGACATCACATGTGATTTTACCTGGAAACCAACAGGACTGATGGATGACGATTTCAGTTGGCATCACTGTAAGACCCACAAGCAAGTCAGACACAGCCAGGGAGAGGAGGAAGACATTGGTGGTGGTGTGAAGCTGCCTGGAGAGAAAGATTATGATTATGACAAGTAGTGGTAGTTTCCTGACATGCCTCATATTCAATTCTTAATACAATGCAGATGAGGTTAAATCACAGCAAATAATGTGAAAATACAGAATATTTTACATTTATAGACTCAATAATATGAAAACTAAACTGCTATTGTTACATATGTATACAGAGAAGCCAAATGAGAATGAGATTTTTTATTTACAGTACTACGATCTTTCTCTAGTTAACATTTTTAAAAACAAGTCCATAAACCTCGTATGCAGAGTGGAGTCAAAGTTGGTTTTATAGCATAGGATTTGAAATACATAATTTTATGAAAACTGATATTCAGCACTTTTCCCTAAAAGTTAAACAGCCCCTACAACTACACCTGTTGTTAAACACTACTAGCTGTAATAATTCAAAAAAAGTATCTCTGCCTGAAATGAGAGATGGAGATGACCACCAACAGGTTGAGTGACACAGTCAGCAGAACGATGTAGTACGACAGTGTTTTGATGAGTGTGGCTTTGGGAGAAACCAGCGTTGATATGCAGGAGGTGTTGAGAGGAAAGATGCAAAGCTCAACTTGTTCCAATGTCTCTACCATCGTCCGAGAATGTGATGAGGGAGCTGCTGAGGTCTTGCAGCCCTCTGATTCACTTCTTCATGACATTAGTTATTTAACTCTTATCTTCCTCATTTTCCTCATGCTGCCTGAATCCTCCCCCTTTTTGTCGTCATACACTCCCATCTTGCTCCGCACAAACTTCTCCATCTCACCAACTCACCAACTCTCTTCCCCATTTCATCATTTTCTCCCCCAGTCTTACACCTCATTTAAACCACTTTCTTAACCATATTTGTATTCTCACTACTAATATTTCCAGACATTGCCAGAATGGATGTAATAATACTATGTTAAAGAAATCAGAAGCCCAAATGTCATAGACCTATGGTGGTCTACCAAAGAAATAGAAACAACGAATCCAAACCACTTAATTGTTCCAAAGTCCCAAATAAATATTAAGTCCAGGCCATAGTTTCTTCAATAAATATAGCGTTTTATATTATCCATAGGTCATCCCCACCCCATTCTGTTATGGTGAGTCTGCAGGTGGGGTATAGGGGTGGGCAGTCGACTCCCTTAGGCCTCCACTCATCAAACAGTAAGGACATCTATTAAATGTTTCTAAAAATCTAAATTGTTGTTGCAGTATATGAAGGCTGAAAATTAGTTTAATGGATTTTCTAAACCAGGGGTACAAAAAGGCATAGATCAGAGGATTGAAACAGGAGTTACAGTAAAATAGCCAATTTAGAGCACCTGACCCATCAGTTGTAGTGTCCTGTCCTGCTAGAGAAGGACAGTAAAATGGACAGAGACAAAGTATAAACACAAGTAGGACAATGCCAAGAGTTCTAGCAGCCCTCATCTCAGATTTCTTCACAACTACAGTTTGAGTTCTTGATTTGACAGCTACAGTTTGAGACCGCATAACACGTGCCTGTGACACAGCCACCACAAACACTCTCATATAGAGAACTATGATAACAGTAACAGGCTTGAAAAACTTGACAATAAAGTCTACTACCCCTGATATGTAGCTTATGATAAGTGTACATTCTTGGGAGCAGGTATTGAACATGTTTATTTGTGACAAGTGATCTTTTAATATTATGAAGTTATAGATAACAGATCCAACAAGAAGACACACATATTTTAGCTCTGCTTGTTGTTATCATGGAAGAATAGTGCAGAGGAGCACAAATAGCCACATAACGGTCCACTGATATGAGCACCATGCTTCCAACAGAGGAAGAGGTGAGGATAAAGGTCAACAACAACAATAGACCATATGTGATTTTGTCCAGAAACCAGCAGGACTGCAGGACAACTGCAGTTGGGTCATTACTCTGCTGCTCAAGAAATTACCATATACTCTAAAACAGGCCAGGGAAAAACAAGGGTGGATAAATCTCTTAAAACAACTTCTACCTCAGATCACTGTATGTTCCTGAAGCTCAGCCTTGGTCAGCAAGCCTTCTGGCATCCTTACTGGAGTCACATATAATTTTATCTTTACAATAATAATGCAGCCTGTACATTGCAATTTGAGTGATCTGTATTTTCATTAAAAAAATTTAAAGAGTAAGTTTGAAACAAAAGGTGTTCCTTTTTTTCTATTTTTGGATTAAGTTATACATTTAGTAGATGAAACCATGAATGTTTTATAACATATTTGAAATACTAACTTATTATTTTTTAACATGTTTAAACAGAATATGTCTTCATCTTCACCTCACAGGTTTAGATAAAGTAGGAGACTCCAGTCCCTCTATTAACAGCATTTTAATAATTGCAAATTCTTAATAAAAATCTCACATTGTTTATGTCATTTTTTGTGTCATACTTTTAATAATTACAGAATAGGTACCTGTATAATGCATATGCATAACTTCTACTGTGTTGATGAACATAGACCTAGATTACACAATTCATGACATTAATATATTTGGCCATTCAATAGACTTTAGCCATATAATGCTTTTTTTTTTTTTTTAAGGAAGTAGATATTTTTCTGTTTTTAAAGTACAATAATATTAAACTGTAAGAATACTTATTCAGGTAGTCTTTTTGCTGTCCTTTCCATCAACACTGTGGTTTTACTGTATCCTTTAAAACATATGCTGAACTGATGTGTCGAGTTGATAAAACAAAACCAAACAAAAATCACTTCAACTTCATTTATACTGAATTTACACTTAAGTAAGTCAGATATATATTTTTTTTCTATATGATCTTTGTCTTACAAGAACCTGGCTGCAGTATTTGAAAGCTGACAATGAGTGTAATGGATTTTCTAAACCAGGGGTAGAAAAAGGCATAGATCAAAGGATTTAAACTGGAGTTACAATAAAATAGCCAACTTAGAGCAGATGAACCATCCTCTGTAATGTTGTCTCCCATTAGAAAAGGACCGTAGTATGGACACAAACAAACTATAAACACAAGTAGGACAATGCCAAGAGTTCTAGCAACCCTCATCTCAGATTTCTTCACAACTACAGTTTGAGTTCTTGATTTGACAGCTACAATTTGAGACCGCATAACACGTGCCTGTGACACAGCCACCACAAACACTCTCATATAGAGAACAATGATAACAGTAACAGGGCAGAAAAAAGTGACAATAAAGTCTACTACCCCTGATATGGAGCTTATGAAAACCGTACATTCTTGGAGGCAGGGATTGAACATGTCTATTTGGGACAAGTTATCTTTCAGGATTATGATGTTATAGATAACAGAACAGACCCAACACAAAGACACACAAATTTTAGCTCTGTTTGTTGTTATCATGGAAGAATAGTGCAGAGGAACACAAATAGCCACATAACGGTCCACTGATATGAGCACCATGCTTCCAACAGAGGAAGAGGTGAGAGTAAAGATCAACAACATAAAGAGAGCACATGTGATTTCCCCTGTAAAAAAGCAGGACTGCTGGACAACTGTAGCTGGCATCACTACAACCCCCACAAGCAAGTCAGACACAGCCAGGGAGAGGAGGAAGACATTGGTGGTGGTATGAAGCTGCCTGGAGAGGAAGATGATGATTGTACTGATTAGTGGAAGTTTCCTGATGTACCTCATATTCAGTCCATGACAGAAAGCAGATGAGGTTAGTTCACAGCAAATATTGTGAGAATACACAATCATTTACATTTATAGAGACAATTATGTGAAAACCTACATATAAAATAAATATCTACTCTTTCAGTTTAGCAGAATTGGAGATGATCATGACTACTGCTATTATGACACTATTATATAGAGAAGCCAAATGATTACATTTTTTTCAGTTAAGTACTGATATCTTCATCCTGTTTAGCTTTTTAAAAAGCTTGTTTGCAGGGTTGTCAAAGTTGGTTTTATAGCAAAGGATTTAAAAAACAACAACAACAACAACACGCCACCTATACCTGTTATTACATAGTAGCAGCTGTAATAATTCAAGAAAAGTATCTGTGCCTGAAATGAGAAATGGAGATGACTACCAACAGGTTGAGCATCACAGTAAGGACAGCGATGCAGTACAACAGCGTTTTGATGAACGTGGCGTTGGGAGAAACCAGCGATGACATGCAGGAGGTGTTGAGGGGAAAGTTGCAGAGCTCAGGTTGTTTCAGTGTCTCTACCATTGTAACAGGATGTGACCAGAGATATGCTGAGTTCTTCACTTAAATCATTTACATCCCATCTTCTTCATTACATCACCTTTCATTGTACCCTAACTATTTTCCTCTGCATAAACTCCTCCTACTTCCCAACTTTTGCTCTCTCCCATTTCATCGTTCTCCTACCATTAGATGCTTGAGTCTTACTCCAACCAGTATTGGTCCCCACCTATCACCTTGTTGTTCTTTATTTGTTTAGTTATTGCTTGTATTTCCAAACATTGCCAGGATGGATATAATAAAATATTAAAGAAAACACTAAATGTCACAAAACTACAGTCTATCAACAAAATCTCCTTAAGAATGTCAAACCACATAACTTTGAGCAGGTTCCAATTAAAAGTAAGTCCAGAGTAGACACCATTAAAAAGGAATAGCAGTTGATATTGTCCATTATATACTACTAATAATATAATAACTTCATTTATATAATACCTTTTAAAAACAAAGTTTACAAAGTGCTTTGACAGACGAAGCAAAAGCAGTACAATACAAAGCAAGGCACACAACACAGTGGCAAAGCTGACACTGGTGAGATGAAGGTAGAGGGCAATGAAATACAGTAAGGAAATGAATGAAAATATAATATATAATATACATATATAATTAAATAAAATTAGATAAAGTAAAATCAAATGAAATTACATCACATAAAGGCTAGTCTGTAGAAATTACTTTTGAGAAGTGCTTTAAAAGAAGTTACTGATTCTGTGAGCCTTATTTCCTCAGGCAGGTCATTCCAAAACCGAAGGGCATGAATATTTTTTTCCAGGTCACAGTGGGGGGGCATTGACTTGAGTTTGGAGACAGTTCTTAATTGGAGATAACACTGTCAGTGTTGTGACAATGTTAACCATTTGTTCTGTGGATTATACAGAGTGAGATACTCCTTGGAAAGAGATGTTGCTGTTGAAATTTTTAAATGTAATATTTCAATAATGTAAGCACCACATATACACTTGAGTTAAGTTCAATTTAGGGGAACTGACTCTTAAAGGTGTAGTGTGAAAATAATCCAATACATTTTTTGTCAAAATCACAGAATCTCTCCTCACTATCTGCTAGCTGTCCCTTCTAAGTGTGCGCTGAAAAAAAACCCGGTCTCAATACACAGCCTGGGCTCTGAGATTCATCAGATAAAGATGGCTACGTTCACACTGCAGTTATAAGGCTACGTTCACACTGCAGGCCTTACTGCTCAATTCCAAACAAATCACATATGGGTCACATTTGAGCGAACAAATCTGAGTTTTACCATATTGTCTACAGTTTCACTTATATCATACTTAATACAAGCAAATAAAAAGTATATTTGTTTATAATGAAAAGAACAAAAAATATTTGTGGTGAAGGACAAAGATGCTTTTTGTCCATTGTAGCAGTATCACTGTGCCTTGATTCATAAAGCTATTTGGCCTCATTTGTTATTTGGGTGTGTTCTGTTTATTCAGAATATATATGGCTTTTGTGTATTGTAACAGAGTGACTTTCAATATCAGATGTCCATCAATATTTAATATATGTCGCAGAGAAAGCTATTATATTTTTATTGACATAACAACTTCATGTTTGATTATTAGGCAGACCACTAAGGTCTTGAAATCCACCTCAAGTATTGCGTTGGCCAAGGTGCTAACAGGGCCACTACCTATTTCCTATTACATCATGTGTTAATGAGAGAAGAATAATGTGTTTATGTTAAAAGCTGTGTTTTCTTAACACCTTTGATTAGAGCAATGCCTCTGTGGTTTGAGGCACCATTGTTTTTCAAGGATGTGTGAACAGGCTGCTGTGCAATATGGCTCCTAATTTCACATGTTTTTTTCTCAGTTAAGGGACTATTATAGTCTCTTAAGTACTTAGTCCATTTAGGCAGGGAGTTTGTGTTTGTGTGTGGTGCAGTGGTAGACTCCAAACTAATTACATGTAGGCTAAACCTGATAATTAGTGTGGGATATCCTCTGGAAAACAAAAATAATACTTACGAACCAGGTTATTGTAACCCATTACCTAATATCCATTTGGGCCTGTATTAAAAGGGCATTGGTTTTCAAAAAAAAAAAAAAGACAAATTGCACATGGCTCAAGAAATTTTACACAAGTTGATTTTTCCAGCATACATTTTAGCTAACTTACATCATAACCTTAAAGGACAGGTTCACAGTCCTCTTCATATTGACCATTTGAAGATCTTGCACTTCCAAACCTACGTGATGGGGGCCAAAAGCTGCAAACTTCTATGCATAAAAATAAGGTAATATGAAGCCTCTGCAACCCAAATTAGTCAAATCAATGTTAGTATTTTTATTGTCAAAGTCCCTCTTTCACTGCATGGTTTTAAACATTTGACATATTTTACAAGTAGTAAGACAATGGGTCTTTATCTGTCGTATATGTGGCTTTAGCTGGCATTTATTGTCGGATATATAAAAATACTTGAAATGTTGACTGTATTTGAAACAAAACCAGAGGGCGTTGACGGTTAAGAGCACCGAAGCGAGCGCCCCCTACAGGCGACGTGAGTGAGTTGCTTCAATTAAACATGGAGCCAGTGTTTAGCCCGTCGGTTCACAGACAGAGACATCAATTTGTCATCGATTTTGTCAAGAGGAATAAACCTAAAAAGGTAGGTAGTTAAGTTAAGGTCTATATATTCAACACTGAAGCTTGTGAATCAATGTTTTAATCGTAATTAACCACTACAAACAAAGGTAATGCTAACTACAACATGCTCCCAAATTAGCGCTAACATTTTACTGTCCTGCACATGTCATTCATTTCTGACTTGTTTAGCTATCCTGTTTCTGTCCACAGGTGGTGGATTTGGGCTGCAGTGAGTGCGCACTACTGAAAAATCTCAAGTTTTGCCGAGATATTGAGCTGCTGGTTGGAGTCGACGTGGACGGTGCCAAAATTAAAAAGAGGATGTACGTTTGAATGGTGTAATTATATGCATTATCATGAGACTCGTACAAAAAACAGGTACAGGGCTGAATATTTAACCCTTCTTCTATGGAGGCCATTATGCTGGCATGGTTTGGGTCCATATTTGTCTTCAAGAGAACTTGGTCAATGCAAATCAATACAAAGTTTGTTCTGAGTGATCACCTTTATCCTATGATGAAACATTTCTGTCCTGATGTGAGTGGTGTCTTCTAGGATTACAATGCCCCCTATTCAAAGGGCATGAGGGTGTCACTGAATGGTTTGATGAAAATTATGTGAATTTTGAGCTATAGCCATGAAAACCTATCTGAGACATTTAAGACAGTGCTCTCCACCACCACCATCAAAACACCAAATGAGTAATTATCTTTTGGAAGAATACGTTGTTCAATAGTAGATTTCAGAGTCAATGCAGAGGTGCGCTGAAGCTGTTTTAGAGGCTTGTGGCCTCCAATAGCACAATATCACAGTACTGTAAGTTGATAGATTGTTATATTGAGTTTATATCGAGCCTTCTTAACATAAAAGCAGTTAGCCATCTATTTTCTTATTTTTGGCTCCTTCTCCCATCAGAAATGGTGATTATTGTGCTAAACTTCAGACTTAAACTTCACCATTGACCAACATCCTTCCAAACGATCAAGTCTGTTGATACTTTTTGACTCCTCAATTCTCTCTCTTTTATGGTTGACATTTGTGACACCTGTACTGTGATGGGTGCATTAAAATTTTAAGATTCTGCTTGTATGTCCTTTTCAGGCATGACTTGGCTCCTATATCAACAGACTATCTGCAGCCAGGTTACGATCAGCTGTGCATAGAGCTGTACCAGGGCTCAGTCACACAAAAAGACACAAGGTTAAGAGGATTTGATCTGGTGTCCAGTATAGAGCTGTAAGTGGCTGTTTAGCCCTATCAGTATTAATGAGTCTTTTACTTCCATATATTGTCTATTATTTACCCTTTATCCTCTATGTCTCGCCTTGTCTTTGTATCCCTCTGTGTCCATTATTTATCAAAATGTTTCATCCTTGGCTGTCTGCAGCATAGAGCATCTCCATCTTGCTGATGTGGAGCTGTTTTCTGGCGTGGTGTTTGGTTACATGACCCCAGCAGCCGTTATCATCAGCACCCCAAACTCTGAGTTCAACCCCCTTTTCCCAGGACCTGCAGGTTTTAGGCACAGTGACCACAAATTCGAGTGGACCAGAGCTGAGTTCCAGACCTGGTATGATGTTTTAACGGTCCATATGAGACTTTTTAGACAATAGTGGACAGCACAGAACGGAGAGCGTTAAGGAACATGGTAGAGACAGGGGCTGCTAATGGATAAATCCACCTTAAAACACATGAACACAGCTAATTTGTTGTCAGTCTTTCATAATAAGTGAAACATAATTTGAAGCAATCATTTTGCACCACAGACACCAGTTTCTACACTTGGATCAGCCCCTGTTGCCTAAAATGTAAGGCAGTCAAGATATGTGTTCACAAACCGCTTTGTTAATTATCTTAAATTTTTGTCCACATGGCAACCATTTAAACTTTTCAGCCTGAAAAACATGACCACACATCGATAAAGTCAATAATTCTTATTTACAAAATGATACCTGGCAGTCACCAATGTAATATTTTTCAGTTTTCGAGGCTGCATGCCTACTTAGTGAGTTAGGCTAATTGTATAATCATTATTACTCAAATCTCTTCAGTAAGTTTTATTGGTGAGTAGTTATTTATTTATTCACTAAAGATTTTAACTGAGCTGTGTTTAAATTGCATCCATTCTCAGGGCTCTGAAAGTGTGTTTGAAGTATGGCTATGAGGTGGAGTTCACTGGTGTTGGACAGGCGCCTCCAGGACAGCAGGAGAGAGTCGGCTTCTGCTCGCAGATTGGTGTGTTTCACAGGCTTGGGGCCGGAGGTCATTGCAACAGGTTTTTTGGTGATGATGCAGACGATGTGTTGTCATACACACTGGTGAGTAGATTTCTCTCATGTGGCCAATTTGTGGTGGACTTAAATTACCCTTTTCTCTCTCTCCAAAGTTTCACGTTGCCCCCTACTGTCACCATCAAGTAAAGACCAAAATAGTATAAAATCTGTCAAAACAGTGTTTGAGATTTAATATATTGATGTGTATGCAGAGAAATCAGTGACATGTCTCAACCTTCTTGAGTTGAGTAATTTAATCATACCACTGTGTTAATTATATCTAATTAAAATTAAAAAGGAATACTTTATATGACATTGTGAGCTGTATAATTATTTTTTATACATTTTAGAGGCCCCACATTTCTTGATACAAGCTCTGATAGACATGTGAGATCAAGAGTCCTGAAATGAAACTTTTGTATTCACATTAACAGGAAACTGATTTGATCTTTTCATGCAGTGTTTTAGATTTTTGTATTCATAAATGCAGTGTTAATCTGGGCGATTAATAATTCCTTTATGGACATAAAACCCAACACCAAAACTTGAGAACCAGAGGTGACAGTAGGGTTTGTTTTGGAGAAGCACTGAACTTTGTCTCCCTCTGCTGGTGATTGCTAGGAAGCCCTTAAGCCTTTCTTTAAATGCTATAGGACTGAAACCAGCTAGTCTAAATAGGGATCCAGAAGAAATAATCAGGCACAGGACAACCCTGGAGATGTATTTGGATTACTTCAGTGCAATTTTCTGAAACAGTCCATGTACTCGGCTCCAAGCTTTGATATTTTTATCTGTTTGTTTTTAGCTGTATAGCATAAAGTACCCCAGCCTACAAGACAACAACATCCTGCGAAGGGTCCTGGTGAGTGAGGTGGTGTACTGGGCAGAAAAACTGAAGAGGGGATGGATGGAGGAGAGGACTGGTGAGATGAATGGTGCTTTTACACTGTGCCATACTGAGGAAGCAGAAGAAAGTGTGTGTGAGGGCCACATGGACATGGAGGAGAAGCAGACAGGTGAACATCTGCAACCATTTTTGATGTGGAGACAATAACTGAAAAGTTATAGCAGCAGTAGAATTTACCTGAAATGTTTTGTTTTGGACCTTTGCAAGTTCAAGACTTTCCTAGCCCACTAAAATAATGTTGGCTGCTGTGCTTTATTTTTTTAAATTGACATGACTAATTAATGCTGGTATAATGCTTGTTATATTTATTTATTTATGTTTAGATTTGTCAGAGGATGGAGGAGGTGTTTTGACAAAGGGGCAAGAACAACAGGAGTCATGCACATCACCCAGGTGTGTTTCCAACAGGAACAATAAGGCAGTTTGTTGCATGCAGATCATGACCAGGATCCTCGTTTTTGGTGTGTGACATCTGCACCCCTTGTTAAGATCTTGCCCTCTTTGCCAGCACAAGACTGAAACCCATTCACAAGTTATCATTGTAACAAATCCGAAGGTTATAAGATTAACAGGTTAACACTTTCCCATCAGATACTGGATTTGATTGTGTGCTTTTATCTGCGTGGCTAGGTATGTGTCTGTGCCCCTGGCTGTGCTGTGGGCCTGCTGTCCCAAAGTCAGTGTGCTGGGTGGAAGTCTCAGTAATCTCAGACATCTATTAATGGATGACCCTGGAGTCAAGCTGAGCCAAGACGGTTCTGCTGTGCTTGTTTACAATCAAGAACAAGGTATTTTCCACCAGTTGGCTTTAAAAAAAAAAAAATTAAATCCTCCTGATTCATCCTGATTAAACTCCTATCATGAATCTATCAGTTTGAATGTTAAGTGACCATATTTGTGCTTTTAGACCAGGAGGAAGAAGAGGATCATGATCACTGTGATTTGGAGGACAGTGGGTATGCAGGAGCCAACCAGTGCTCCCACAGTGCTGTGGAAGAGGAAGACTGGGAAGCTGTTTGATCCTGAAGATAAAGATGGCAAGTAGATGACTTGAAACCATGATTGATTCACTGCTGGACAATACAAATTGTACCAAATCCCAAACGGCACTGTGGAAAGTATGTTTGGGATTTGTTGGATATTTGAAGAATTACAAAAGCAGGTAAAAAATAAATAAATAAAAAAATCCATTGGCTCCAAAAATTTGAGAGTACTGACTGAATGTGACTCACACGGTTCACATGATGTAAATGGTAAAATAAAACTGTAAATGTGAGTAAATGTTGATATTGTGATTGTTGTGCATTTCCTTGTTTGAAGGGGAATATGTACATGCTGAAGGCTTTCAATTATTTTATTTAACAGTGCAAGGTACACATTTTAAGCATCCAGTACACTTGTTCAGGAAGCAAATGTTGGTCAGAACAACAAGTCTGTAACAAGAAACACTGGACAGTGTCAGAACAGCGCAGAACATCACTTTACAGGAGAATACATTTTACAGTTTAATATAGACAAACAGCTTCACAGAAGAGAAGAAGCAACCATGTTTGTAACAACATGTTAGGTACCAACATGAACTTACCTGTGTCACACAGGTAAAACAAGTTATTTTTATCCAAAAAGACAAAAAACCCTCTAAACTTTATCAGGTAGCCATAAATCATACATTTAACACTGTCTTATGTAGTGAACACTTTTTTCTAAATAATAAAATATTTTGCAAAAGATGGCACAGTATCAGTAATGAAAGTATCAAACACAAAGACAGCAATGTCCTGTAAATGTGTTTTTTAACACAGGACATTGAAACCATGCTGAACATAAAAACAAATGGAGAACACTGATTTACAGTCACATCATACACTGACGTCTGTGCAGACATCTGCTTTTAGCTTGAAGTAATGAAAACAAAATAATTTCCTACATGCTAGACAGGCAAACAAAATAAGCTGTTCCTTCAATGTGGAAATGCTTGGATTAAAAGATGGCACACACATTAACAGATATGTGAAATTCTGCAAATTCGATGGCAATAGTTAGAGCTGTTTCGCTAGCAAAAGGACATCTTAGTCATGCAGACTGACAAACATAAAAACGGAGAACACTGACGTATAGTTAAAACACCATACACTGATGATGACGCATGTGCAGATACTGAGATCACATGTGTATATATAGTTTATCTAGAAGAGGTAAGTGTCCGACCTTTGCTATGGCTTATGACAGGAGACGGATTACACACACTGTACAGTCTGGTTTCACTAGTTATAATGTTCCTAATATTCTCATTATGCATAGGCCTGACAGGGTCCCAGGTAAAGAACAGAGTGTTGTGTACTTTGGCTAATTTGTTGTCAGTCTAATAAATTGCGCAATTAAAATCTTCTATCAGCCTAAAGATGAAGAAATAGTCCACATGCATGACATTGTCTGGATTTCAAACTCTCAGCAGATGTTGGCTGTTAGGTTAAGTTTCTGTTTTTGCAGCAATAAGTGCTCCTGTATCGAATTTGTGATTAAAAGTCTTAATTGTTTACAGTTGATACGATGCTAGCAGATATACATACATACACAAAACTACTGTATTACTCTGGGTCTTTTCAAATACAGGTGCTGTTGGGTATTTTCTTCATGGCAGTGGATTACTGAACTATTCCTCTGTACAAGCCTGAAGTAAAACAAACTACAGTATGCATTAGTTGCAAGTGAAACTAAACTGTTGCTACATCACAAAATATTTCATTTGCTCACTGATGTACTGCAAGACTCCTGGTCCACGAGCCAGCTCAAATAGATCTAGTTGAGTTGCAAAGCGCAGGTATACAATAGATATCTGGCATGTATTTCCCAACAGAGGCGGAGAGCAGTGACTACAGACGCAGCAAAGTCAAAGAAAAAAGAGGTTTAGTGTTCAGACTAGCTGGCAACAGTAGCAGATATAAAGTAGTGCCTTCATTTTTAACCTTTTATAGGCTGATTACTCCCAAAAAAAAAAAAAAGATTCCCTTCTACATACCAAAAACAATGCAGATACTGCACTGTATTTTAGGATCTTCAGGGAATGTGAGGGGAAAATACAACATCTACAAACAAAATATGTTCTTACAGCTTTCTTGTCCTTTTAAACTACTTTAAGAAAATACAGTTTTTTAAATTTTGATTACATATAATCTATGGCTTTTTGGAATTAAATGTATTTTGCTAATGTTTGTATCTATTATTAACACTTACATTCACACATCACATTAAATCAAAATGGAAATTAATTTACAATTGAATATATTTAAATATGTGGTTTTAAAAGTAGCTTAACCACAACAAATCTCAGGAAGTTTACTGGGGTTGAAAAGCAAAGCCGGCAGACGTTAGCTGGGTTTTTTTTCTTCTTTTTGGTAAGATTTTAGTAATGCGGAATAAGAAACTAAATTACTAATATGTTGGTTCATCAGCATGGATATTGTTATTTAAAAAGATAACAGACAGAGTGCAGTGAATGCAACTAGAGCCCAGAGTTTACAAAAACTAAAAAGGTAGTCTCTGCAACCTGGGGAGCAAAGTAAAACCAGAATGCAGAAACTACACAGACAGAGTGCAGCTACTGCGGTTTGGTTTTTAGCTCCAATATGTAGTCACACATTTAAAAAGACCCATCTGAACTTTAATTTTCACCTAATATGTTATCACTGCATTTTGCCTTTGTAAGGCAGATTAGTACTGCAAGATTTTCTAAAACAGCAGTGCGTCAAACAAATAAGAACAGGGTCCTCTATTATAAAAATAAGCAAATTGTCATGTTATCTTATTTTCTCAATGCGAGTACCAACATAGCATTAATTACAGATAAGGTACAATCCCTCCTCCATAAAAGGTTTACTGTTACTACAAAATAAAAGTGGTCTTGTCACATAGCAGACGCATACACACTCACACACAGTCCATTTTCACACATCTAATATCTCGAGTCTGACACTTTGTAGTAAAATATTCTCACCTTCAAAACACCAACTTTTTTTTTTCTCGGCGTGCTTACAACTTCGGCTTTTTTTTTTTTTTTTTTTTTTTTTTTTTAGCAGCTTATAGGCGAGTATTAAATAGTACCTCCTATTTTAAAAGGAAGTCCAAAAAACAAAACATGTAATCACTGAGAGACAAAAGGAATGTATTGAAAACGTAGGGCATATTCTCCTGCAGCGGGGACTTCAGTTTGCTCTGATGATGTGCACACAGAGCCCGTCCTCACGTCCTCCATTAAAAGATGAAAAGGTTAATCGTTTTCTTCCAGTTTGTAACGGTTTTAAAAGAGTAGAGTTTGGGTGCTGTGTGACAACCCAGAAACACTTCTTTCTGCACAGGGAGCCAGAATTTAAAAAAAAAAAAAAAAAAAAAAAGCTCCTGACATGCATGTTAAATATTTTGAACACTCACCGGTCAATGGGTTTCATTTCCCATGATTCACAGCTGTATGTGTTTACACTGAGATGATAACCGTCCACCTCTTGCTATTAAAGATCTACCAGGAAGCTACAGTGTTGTGTAGCAGATATGAACACAGGAGGGCACTGTTGTAACATTTACCATTCACTGGGTGATCAGGCTGCAGATCGTGCTGATCAGGTAACGTGTGTGCTGCAGGAATGAAGATTGAAATATGACACAGCCTCACTTCCAGTTTTAGGATGTAAGCAGTGTGTCAGTCAGTCTCTGAGAGGCTACAGGTTTAACGCTTTATCACCACCTGCTCGTATGCTCCAGCACCGACCCTGGAATGACACAAATGAACAAGATTAGCTGTCATTTCTTATCAGACTGACTCATATACAAAGTAGAACTCAGCTTACGGTCATTTCCTCTTTTTCTGTTTGTTTGTTAGACTGCACTAAGCAACATCAACATTTAAAGTATAAAGCTGATGATATTCTTTCTTTTATTAACAAATTCAGTGTGAAGATGCGCTATCTGTATAGCCAAAGCCTGGTATGGCTTATTTCTCTGTGCTGTAGACCTTCACTGTTGTCCAAAAACTATTAAAAAACACACCAGCGATCCATATTCATACATTACTATGAACACAAGCACAGTAATTGAGTTATTTTTGTATTGAGTCAAACCATACACACTGCCCTGCTGCCATAAATACTTGCCAGTATTGATTCACATCTGAAAAAAAGTCCAAAGCAAATGCACCATTTACTCCTGTTTGAATAATGTTTGCCAAAACTAACAGTGCCCAGCTGCTTCAGTGCACCATGTAGCCCTTTCTTTGTGGCTATTTAAAAAAAAAAAAAAAAAAAAAAAAAAAAAAAATTTACTCAGTAGTAGTACACAAGTAGTGAGCAACAGCTTTAACACATTGTTGATTCTGATCTTTTTCTGAGCTTCATGGAGAACAGGAAACATATAGAACATTGGATTTATCCTTTTAATACAGGAGACATAGCAGATGAATCATCTTTGGCCCAAATTCATTTGAGGTAATCTGGTGTGAGTGTGCTGGCTGGAAACTATCTTTGTGCAGGTTAGAGATAATTAAAGACTGAAACAGTAAGCATCAAGAGAAAGCTGGAATAACCAATGTTGATTGAATCTGCGACAAAAAAACTACATTTGCATCCTCCACCTCTTTCCATTTACAATAAAGAACAAATCATGTGAGGTGACTTCAGTTCAGTGAATAACCCGAGGACTAAATTGCTCACCTGGTGGGAAGGTGATGGCTTCCGAGGGCTGTACTTCCTCCAGGGCCGACAAACAGACGCAAACCTTCCTCTGAAATAGACACAGTTGTAGTTAGTCAGTACAGAAAGCACCATCGTCCTCCTGTGTAATTCTTGTCATGAAGAGCAGCCAGTTGCTAGGCAATCTAAAAATATTCATGTATTGACAGCAGCTTTCTTTTCCGAGCTTTGAGCTGGATGAGACCTTGGATAGAGAAACAATGCCTCGATCCTCAAAGTACACAGACTGACTAGTGGGGGTAACGCAGCAATGTTAAGTTAATCATTGTGTAAAGCAAATAGCACTTGACACATACAGTACAGGGATCTTTCTGTGCGGGCTGCAACTAATGATTATTTCCACGATTGGTTAATCAATATTCAATTATTTTTTAGTTAATTCATGATGTTTTTAAGTCCATAAATATATTTATTAAATCTAGATCTAGATCATTGTTGCTATTAGACTCCAGAGTACAAGGATAGTGTTGCATTTTATAACGTTAACTGTTCACTGATGAGATAAGATTAGGACAATCTGATTGGGAAGATATAAAAGATAAATAATCTGTTTTTTAGTGTGTGTGTTTTACCTTCTGCACTAGAGTCCAGTAGGCTCGGTGTAAAATCTTGACTCTGGAGAATCTTTTCCACAACGTCGTCAGCATCCACCCGCGTGTCGTCCATTCTCTTCAGCTGAGACTCCATGGAGTCCTGCTTCACTGGGTGTCTGTGGGGAGGATAACGGGCAGTCATTTGGTGTGTTCAATCACTAATGGCTTCCACAGCAAAATTGAGATGTTTACTCTCTTAACTTTTCATTTAGTGCTAAAAAGCAGGGGTGTGGTTGACAAGTGATCCATAGGGATTTCACAAGGCAACTGGAAACGACGCCTTTTCAGTTGACTCACACAGTCATCAGTGCTACTAATGGTTACTGTTACAATAGACCTTTGATACACATTTGTATTTCTTTACTCCACTTTTTCTCACTGTTTCTCGTGATAACTAGTGCTTGAAGCTTTTTTTTTTTCTTTTTTTTAAAAAATCATGCTACACTTAGTCGAAAGATTAGTATAATAATGCAAAGATCAGTGTTGCAATTACTCATTTTGTGTTGTATTTATGTGTTGAGCAGTAAAGGTTTTTTCCAGGATGTCAAAAAACTAATGAAATATCTGGATAGAGTAAAACATTCTGTAGCGCCTGAGCTCTTATATGCTGATGTTTTAAGATGACATCACAAAAAAACAGTGGCTGTGGCAGTTTTAAATAATAGATGTCATTGACACCGCATAATGAAACAACAGACACTCTTCCGTTGCTCTGTCTCAAAGCACGACAGCTGCTTCCTGAAACGTGGCAAAGCTTTCAGGTGTGATTGTGTGCAACTTCCCTAATGCAACTTACTACTGCTCTACTTTGTGCTCAGATATGTCACTGGTGCATTTTTAACTGTCCTTTGCACAGAATATGCAATAAAAAATGACAAATGTATGACCCACTCACTATAAATCAAACACAGCTGTTGAAAATGACTTCCTTTTCATAAACTGGATTTCCTTGTGCTCCTTTTCTTGCTAAATGAACTAACTGCTCACCTGTTGAGTCGTTCACAGGACGAAGCGCTACGGACTGGTGTGCCTGTAGGGTTGCTGGAGGAGGAGGTGGTGGTGGCTGGATGTTCAGGCAGAGCGGGACAGGGTCTGGAGTCTCTGTCTCGGTCCTCGCTGGGTTCTGGTATGCTGCCGATGCCTGTTGAGGCGCTGCCCACCGAATGGTTTCTCCGGTGGCTGAACTCTGACATGCTGGAGGAGCGGGAATGACCTGTGCTGTAGCCTGATAGGAATAGACAACGAGTTAGTATCTGTTGTTGAATAATATGCTCTACAATTACCTCAGGGGTGCTTTGACATTTTTCCTCTGGTGAAGTCGTAAAAATTGATCTTTGACCAACAGCTTTTAATATTTTTCCATCTCTAGTCCCAATGATTTGTCAGCAAGTTTAAATATCTGTATGCCCCTACAAATCATGCAAAGGTGTAGTGTAGCATGGGAAGCAACTGCTACTGAGATACATTCTTAATATTACAGATGTATGTAGTAACATCACCAGTCGAAAATAGATCACATGAATCTAAAATAATTAATTCCCTAATAGAAAACCAATGTTAAACAAAGTTGCTGTCAACCATTAAGCATTAAAATATCCATTCTTAAATCAATAATCAGAGCTATAATGCTTCTTATGCTGCTGCTAAACCACTTTTGCTGTTGTGCAGATTTGCAACTTGCAGTGTGTTTAATGATTTAGCACTTTGGTAGAGTTGCAATGACACCCACACACTTACGTGCTGCTCATGTCTTGAGCAAGCTATTTCAAGCAAGAGACATCTCAGGGCATCGGTTCACTACAGCCGCAGAAGACCAAACTTCCCACACAAAAATAAGAGGTTCAAATAATTCTATCGAGAGTTACACGAGGCAGGAAATATTAAATCTTTCTAAATCCAAGTCAAGAGGGCCATTAGAGCTCTTTGCAGTGCATCTCTCCACTTCCTCCGGTCTTTTATTACAGTCATCTGATCTGTCTGTAATGGAAACTCAAGCGTCAGGACTGAACTCTATGATAGTGTCACTGGAAAATAATTTTATCTCATTTCTCCTCCTTAGTCAAAAGCTTTGCTCAGTTCGACCCTGCACGCATATTTTACCCGGTAAGAAAAAGTTTAGCAGGGAAGCTCCAATAACATCACATCTGTTATGAGGCATACTAATCATCTTGAGTTGGATCTCAATGGGAAACCAGACCCATTCAGATTTACTGTCTCTCATAATAAGCCCAGTCATTCAGGTGTGGGTAAAACATCTGTCCGTGCTCCTGTGTGCCATCCGCAGTGTGCCGGACCAATATGGAGCAGAATCAAAGCTAGCTGCTGCTCTGTCACTCTGATCAGTATCGGAGTGACGAGGCCAAGCGGGGGTAATTTGTACAGCAGCATGTTTGGGCATGGATGAACCAGTGTAATGACAGCAGGCACTCGCTGCTCCACAACATCAGACTCTGAGCCAATCTGTGTACTGCAACTTCACGGAGCGCCTTCTTGCCGGTTTACATAAGGCTGTTGTGTCCCCAGCAGTGACAGGAAATGTTTGAGAGCCAGAAAAAATAGCTCCAGGTAATTTATATGGGCATGACGGAGCCTCGGAGGCCAGTTCCTGTTTATTGACCTGCCCTCCTATACAGATCCTCAGCCTGTCAGTGAAGCGTCTGTTGTCACTGTTTTACTCATAACTACAGTTCCTGGGGAAAAGCCAACCATGCGACTGAGGTGATGTGTATGTCCAGATGCAATGAGGACACCCAACGTCTTAGCAGCACCTGAGGAATGACAGGTAGCTACTAGTGAGATCAAGTTACCCCAGTGAAACAGAGTGAAAAGAGACAGTCTATTTTGAGATCCAAATACTCTATACTCTGAGTGGGAGAGAAAACACTCTTTGCGTGACACTGAAGTTGTAGAACTTGCTTAACAGCATCTGAGTGTCTCTCTCTGATTCCTCCCTGCTGAGAGCACAGAAGACAAAGTTGTCCAAATATGCTGGTACGGCGGCACCCTGAGGCCAGTAGCTCACATCAGATTCAGAGCTGCTTACACACACTTGCTGAAGAGGCTTGGGGCGAATGACAACCTGAATATCTGATATTTTTTGATATTTTCTGTGCATTGTATGTGAACCAGTCGAACAGAACTTTGTGTGTGAGCATCCTGAATTTGTATTTTTTGGTTAATTGAAGAAACCTCTAGAATCTAGAATTGGACACAGTAAACCTGCCTTTTTAGGGATGAGGAAGTACCAGGAGTAAAATCCCAGACTGTTCCACTGGCACAATTTGAATTGCCCCCTCGGCTAAGAGAGAAGAGATTTTGCACTCTAACACCTCCGTGACTTCCCCCGTGGCTTTTGAGACACCACTGAAAGACGGTGGTCTGTATGACTTCTTCCAGGTCAGACCAACACCAGTTTATCAGATAAAGCTTCACATTTATTTCCAAGCAGAATGGCCTTACCTGAGAGTTTAGACTGTTGGCTGGCGTAGCTGGAAGTCCGTGAGTGCCCACAGGCCCCAAAATCATCCGAAACAACCGGACACTTCCCCTCTCGAGTTTCTGCTAGGTTAGAAAACAAATGAAAAAACAGATATAAGATGACAGAGGCTGAAAAACTCAACAAAAGTCTGGTATATTGAGTAAAAAAAACCCCACATGCCTCTGATTTAGAAGTAAGAACCTGACATGGAAAGCTCAAACTGGCACTGTCACAAAACTTATTACAGTCTCGCTCACTACATCAGCTATGTGTAGTCCTATATACAGTCTAAATGAAAGTAGCAGTTGTTTAAACAAGTGATCCAACATGTGCTCTGAGTGTGTTTGAGTTGTGTTCGACCAAAGTCAATCAATAACATCAGCAGCACAATTAAAGGTGTCAAACATGCTGTTCTCTGTTTTCCAATACATCCAACCTCAGACAGTGAAGCCTCTGTTCCAGTAACTATAATCTGGTCTGCTGAAGGAAAAGTAGTCAGATTTCATTTGAAATCATAGATGTGGACCCACTTTGTGCTGTTTCATCCATATATATGTACACTCACTTGGTGTTTTAAATTGTATACAGCCTGTATGCTATCAATGTAGTGTTGATTTTGTACCCTAATGCTGTCAACTGGCAGCATCAGCAACATAAAATGCACATATAGGGAGAAAACATAATCCTCTCTGTTTGGGTGAATAACTGCTATACACAGAATAATCCTTATACATCGTCCCTCATCTAAGCATCCCTGAGTCAGTGAGCGAGTGACCACAGCTGGTAAGTGTCTGGTCACAGGACTAGCTTGGCTTAGTTTATCTTGGCGAAAATAGAAACATTGGCTTGAAATAACAGGGCAACTTCTGATGAAATCCTTTAACCATACTTTGTTCATCAGTATTGCAACACAATTAATTCTGCATTCTGAAATATACACAGATGACAAGAAAATGATCTATGATGCATCCCATTTACTGTGTGACTGAAGAAGGATACAAAACAAAACCCAGCAGAAAGTCGGAGCCTTTTTAAAGCTTGTGCAGAAACATTAAACATATGTGTCACCATTTTAAATGTCAAATAGTCAAACCAGTAAAAAGGCTGAGCTGCGAGTTCAAATGCCTGCAGGGAAGGAAATGCCTCAACCTCAGAAAATATGAAAAGACCATTGAAGGACACCCGTGATATCTTAATAGATTATTTGTCCCAGACAGTGTGTGTTTCTCAGAATAATCCTCTACCAAAAAATAAATAAATCACCAAACATCCCATCTGGACTGAAAGATGAACCGCACACCCGTGTAAGTTTACATACCTGCACTTACAATGCAAATTTGCAGTCAGGACATGATGATAGTGATGTCAAAGAGCATCATATACAGCCAACAAATGCATACACACACACATGCACATGCAAACACACAAAACCCCCCAGACAGACTTGCACACAGTCCTATTTTTAACCATGTAAGAGCCTACAGGGTCAGAGCAGATTGTAGCTAATCTAAAAGAGAACGAGTTTAAATTATACATGAAAGAGCTGTGCTACACTGAAGCTTCCAGGAGGAACAAGCATTCAACATACATGAACACACTCACAGTACAAGAGACAGAGAGAAAGAGAAAGAGAGAGAGGGGGGGTGGAAGAGGAGAGAAATGAAGCAGAAAGGGACAGCTGGAAGAGCAATATTCTCACAACGGTGGATCAGAGAGTTACATGCATCCTAATGTAGAGACGTAACAATGCACAAGTTATCAGACTTAAACTTTCCATAAACTTCTATAACACTGGAATATTTAAACTGGATTGCCGAAGCGCAGCATGGTCAAGAGTGATGCTTCTCTTGGTGTGTTGGAGGTGTGTGCATCTATTGCTTTTCTAACTAGTTTGTTTAATTGATTCACCAACAAAAAAAGTGCTGAAATGCACACAAGCACAAAAACGGTCTAGACGTCAGACTTACTGTAGATGTTAGCTGTCAAACTTGGTGACAAATAAGGCTTTACTTCCTGTAGTTGCGCCACACTAAAAGCCTGTCAGTCATTTCCCTTTGTAAATCTTTTAATGTAAAGCAGCAGCAGGGAAGGCTTGGTGTGTGTTCAGAGTTGGACACAACATAGGGGCGGAATATATATCAGATAAATCAGGCATTCATTACAGTGCATAAGGTTAATATATAGGAATATGAAAGAACTATATCAGATGGTATTACTTACAATAACCCTCCCCTGTTCTGAACTTGGACTATGAAACTAGATCTTAATCACTCTAAAAATCACATGTGGAACCAGATTACTGACTCTCAATCTGTTATTTTGTTAGCTTTCTAGATAGTTATATAGAATGGAAACCGACTACAATGAAGAGTGACTTTACTTGAGCAGTGATCATGCTTCACAGAGCACACAGACTCTGGATCTGTCTACTGCACACAACTCTGCAGATGGGATTCAATCACAGTTGAATATACAGTTTTAGCCTCCAAATTATAAGCTAATATACTGGTGGGGGGGATATATTAGTGTCTCTGAAAGCTGATTGGGACGTATACATATCAATCCAATGTAAATATACAGCAGTGAGCTCAGTGTAAAATGGGATGGCTAAAGCGTTCTCTATCAGGAGCCTGTAAATGTTTAGAAAAGCAAATGGGATGACTAAGCAGAGCGCAGGAGTGTAATGTGGCGTGGTCGGTCTCACCAGAAGAGGCTTTCTGTGAGTCCCCTCCCCTCCTCTCCTCCAGCAGGCTCTCTGCATCTCCCTGGATCCCTATTACTGTAGCTGTGGAGGGAGGCCTGATGACAGAGGAGAGACAATGAGGCTTTATGTCCTCTCTCGTATTTCAGTGTGTCTATTTTAGATAATTCTTCTGGGGGAAAAAAATATACAATGCAAAGTGAGAAAGATGAAAATAAGGTAAATGGGGCACAAGAGGATTAAAATGAAAAAATATATATATTAATAGAGAGACTGGTCAGTTAGGCCATAAAATATTGTCATTCAGCTTCAGATAGAGATTAAACACATGAGGAAACAAAAGAAGATGCATTTTTTGGCATGAACAAGCTACTGACTAATTTTTAGGTCAGATTTTGCCTTTAGCAAGCAACATTTCTTTCTCTGTATTGACACATATTTCTACTAGAAGACCCAGTATGACCTAAAAGTGTATTCATTGCAGGATGAAAGTTGTGATTTCAACATGTGGAAAACTCATTATTGGATTATTGAGGCATCAATCTTACATTGTTTGATTCCCATTAAACTTTCCACATCCACAGCTAGCACTTTCTCTAGCTGCAGTCAGCCACACGTGTCATAACTTTGGAAAATAATTATCTTAAAAAGTATTTATTCCTATAAAGGCAAGGCAAGACAAAGTAATCAACAACTCAACAAAGTGGGCATGGCTTTATATTACAGTGCAGTCAAGGTCATGGGTTGGTTTTGGTTTTCCAATGGTAGCTTAAATATCCAAATCTGAGCGCGGCCACTGTGAGCACAAGCATTAAAATAATTGTCATCATAAATCTCAAGCTAAACACTGCACACACTGCAAATTAATATGTTTTTTTGCCTTTATTTCAAAGTAACTGGCATAGAGGCTGAAAGGAAGGAGGAGAGGGGAATGATATAAATCACAGGAGTTAAAGTAGAAAAATGTCACTTTCACTTACGTTTTAAAACAGGGATCTCCTGACATGAGCTGCGTACTGATGATAACCTGTTAACAGACAAATAAAACAAGATTGGTTCATATTGGCGTATTCAGTTATCAGACGGAAAAAAAGGAAAAGTTGGTTGGTTCAAGTTTAATATCAATTTTACAAGAATCACAAAGCTAAACTCCAAAAGGTAAATGGTCAATGCCAGAAGTCTTAATGCAGATTAACCAACTGATCTTAAAAAGTCAGACAGCATCTTTTTTTGTTAGAAATTAGGGGCTGATGTAATGCTCCATAAAAGGTTGCAGAAAATAGCTGTGGTGAGACAGAAACCTATCCCTTTACTTTCCACTGCTCTTCTTCAATGGTTTATTTCTGGCTACGATTGAATGGACCACCTGGGCACCTGGCCATTGTTCTTGTTACCAATGTTAGACGTTTGTGCAAAAACATTTCCTCTGCCTCGTTTTTAGTTCTGAAAAATACTAGGTTTTTACTCAAACCACCAAAAGGTTCCCAAAAAGAAGTCAAATCAGGCCGCTGTGGATACTTTACCGTAACTTCAAAGTTACCTTGAGAATAGAGTTATCCTGACGAGTGTTTTTGGTATCGTAGCCTTCCAGCAGACATCTGCGGGTTGTGTTCCCTGAGCCAGCAAACTCTGCTAAATTCAGATCTGCAAAACCGAGCTGTAGAAGAGAGGATGACACAAGATGACCTTCTGTCTCTCTCAAGAGATTCATCTTTTGTCCAATCAGCACTTTGACAATCTCTGGATGTAAAATGACAGGCGCATACTTTTGAATTTGTTTTTGATTAGGACAAAATCTTCTCTTAAATAATTGGCTGTTAATCTGTTGCACTTTTAACATTTAATGAAAATGAATAACATCTTATACAGTCTGACGAGTGTAGAAGAGGTTATGCATGCTGAGGAAATTACTATCAAGTAGTGAAACTGAACAGACGTGGCATAACGAGCCAACCTGCAGGCAGCGGAGACCATCTGTTTGCTGAGAGCTCACAAGGCTCTCTACATAAATATGGCTGATTACTATAAATCGAGGTGACCTGGAGGTGGGGGTTAGGGGATGGGGATGAGGGTGGGATAACCTCATAATCAAGTGAGGAAATACCTTTGCAAATGCCTTTCCACCCTTCAGCTCCTGGAAAAGAAAAACAAACAATTAAAAGGTTACTCAATTAAAAAAGAAAAAGAAAAAAAAGTCTCAAATCCTCGAGACTTGAAGCTTAATTTGAACATGATTAAGTCAGAAGTTCTGCTCCTAAATTTGGCATTGAACATGTGATTGAATTTCAGTTTTTCACCGTTAGTAAGTCCTTGTTTTTAATGGTATTTTGAATATGAATTCAGTTCAGTACCCCTCAGTATGTATTGGTGGCGGCTGTAAAACGCCATCAAATGTATCAGTAAGCAAACGTGAATGTAAATAATTGATTAAATACTAGAATTTAAATCAATAGTCATCCATACATTATCGCTGCAATATCGACTAATAATTTAGTAACTTAAAAGGTACTCTGTTTTTGAACATGAGCAGCAGAATTTATACAAGTGAGTTTCTGTTTTGTTGGTATTTTACACCTGTGGTCCGTTTTACGCTGTTCCACTGATCAGAATAGAAGAAATAGTTTCTAAAAACTTTTACAGATGTGCTTTTAATATGATGTCATCTTTTACTGTCTATTTAATTCATGCCTGATGGTTTTAGTTCACCCACTGATCTCCTTTTCTTTTCTTTTCCTTTATTCTGTGGGCATAGTATTTTGGTTTAATGCTGTAATTTAAAGAAGCATTAGTTGTGTGTTTTTCTTAACAGAAGATGTTAAGCACTCCATATTCAATGTTTTAGAACTTATTAAATCATTCTTGTTCTTACTGATGTTTTTGTCTCATATAAGCTTAAAAATGACGTTAGATGAATGATTTGAACAGCTCAGAGCTCGTTCGTGTTTGAGGCTCGAGGCTTGAAGGACAACAAAAGGACGAGCGGCACAAGATTTCACACTGATGAGTCTGTTGTCTTCAGAGCGCTGTGCTTGCTATCCGCTGTTTATAGGAGACAGTTCACATTGCAATCTCAAGTTTCAAACTGCCACACAAAAAGTGAACATAACCAATACCACAAAATCTACAAGGATGAAATGATGAGACATTCCTCTTTATTGCAGCCTTATTCTGACACCACCAAAACTGATGGCTTTGATATTTGCATAAAGCTCTTGCCGGATTCATCTTCAACCTGACAACATTTGTTTTACACCACAAGGAAATTTACATTTTGAGACTCATGCTGTACCTTTCTGACAGATACACGACACACACAGGGGTCCAGCACTCCTGTCCCTGCGTTGGCACTCATCTTACACGGAAAAGAAAACCTTTTCTTCCATCGAACGCAGTTGGCCTGCACCGGCTCCCTGTGTGAGGAAGTCACAAAAAAAAAAAGTCAGGAAATGGTGAAAAATGACAAACTCCTCAAACTCAAAAAAAGACTATAGTTAGAACTAAACACAGAGAAGTAGGGTTCAGTTTTTATGCTCCACATTTAAGACTCCAAGTCGGCTCCAACTCCAAAATCTTTTTCAAGGTTAATATCTTACAGTTTTTATCTGTCTTAATCTATTTTACCTTAATTTTATTTCCAATTGAACACTTTTATATTATTTAAATGTCTTTTTATGTTGCCATGTGTTGCTTTTATATCATCATCATATCATTTTATGTGTTATGTTGTTGAAATGTGCTATATTAATAAATCTGACTTGCCTTGTCCTGACCAATCAATCAAACTGTATTTATATAGCACCTTTCATACATGCTAGTTGATTGACAAGCTGATAATGAGACAGAACAAGTGATAACATAAAGAAAAGACCAATGACCAACTGAGACCAATGCACGCAAGAGAAAACACAGATGATTCAAATGTTAATGACATGTAAATAAATAAAAATAAGAGAGAATAAGAGACAAACGTTTTTTAAAAGTTAAAGAAAAAAATAAGTTAAAATTGAAGAAAAGTAAGTGAAACCCAAAGATATTCTGTTCACTCATTTTTTTTTGATCGCACATAAAATAAAAAAAAATACATGCATGATATTAAGAAAAGAAAAACAATAACTAAGAAAAGAGGAATGTGCAGAAGGAGCCAATGAAACCCACGAGGGCTCGTCGAGTGGACCCTCCCAGCTATATAACAATAAAACACAAAATTGGGAAAAGTAACTATAATGACTCAAATGTCAAATATTCTGTCTGTGCTGCGTGTAACACAACATATTTCCTTCTCAATGTTCAAAAACAAACCATTTTAATAGATTTCAAAGATATTTTACTCATTTCCTGCTTTGTCACTTTCTTTCTTGTCCTCATTCTTATTTAATTCTTAAACCTGGGGAATTACAACTTAACATCATTTAAATACCATTATTACACAACTCTTACATTAAATGACTGCTGTATGACCAGCCCTTACATCTCCTCTCTGCTTCTGAATCAAGCCGTCAATACGAGCTTATGTACTTATCCTCAGCTTCTTAATAAACAAGCTAATTCATTAGAAGCCTGTTTTCACCTATCCATTAATCCCACTGCTGAATTCTTGGGTTTGTGGCAGGCAGGTGCGGACCTGAATTGACACACACGAGAGTGAAAATCTAGCGGCAGCAGCAGCAGCAGTGTATTCTCAGTTAAAAGGATGAGCTGAGGTGAAAGAGAAGAGAAGCGCGGATGTGTGGGCAGAGTTACGATAGCCCAGATGGTTACTCTCTCTCTCTGTCTCGCTTTCTCTTTCTCTTTCTCACTCTCACTCTCTCCTCTCCCACTCACATCACAGACTACCTTCTGTTCAGACAAACCAAACTAAATTCATTTTTTATCGATTTTTTTCTTGGATTTAAATACGAGCAGGGCTGACCATTTTCCTGCCAGCAAAAGCAACAAGTAAAATACCAGAAAAGACTTTTAATCTGGAAAAAATTGCCAAAACAGATACAGAATACAGACAGAAATGCATCTTTCTTCGTGACAGTGGACTTTTGCTAATGTGACCCCAAATATACAAAAAAAAGATTCATATTTTTATTTCTGTGCAGCTAATACACATTTTTATATATGCAAATGTCCAGATTTGACTTGTTTTTATTTTTCATATAAACTGAAAAATCAGCATTCAACATGTTGTATTCTTCATATTCTATAAGATGTTCTCCTGGACCATAATATAGTGGTTGTGAATGTCTCTTTTTTCCATAGATATCAAACGTATATTAATAACTAATGGGGGAATTAATGAATGTGAATTGGTGTAATTATGAATCAGAATATAAACAGTATAAGGGTTAACACTATATCGATGTGCTGTTGAGGACTTAAAAGATTAACAAAGTGTCAGGATTACTGTTAAGATGGTAAAGACTGGCTGAAAATACAGGCCTGTGTCGTGCACTGCATCCCTCCTCTTCCTCTTCCTCCTCATATATGCACACGGAGGAGCAGCAGATGCATGACCAATGTTTTACAAACACTCTGACTTTATCCCGAGGTTGATAAATTGAGTGAACTCCCAGAGAGGGAGAGAGGGGAGTCCCAGCCAGCTGGACACTATGTGCTTTGGAGATTCTAGCTTGATTACATGTACTGTTTAAAGCTCACAGCGAGAAAAAAAAAAGATCCTATTAGTGAGTGTGAGTTGGGTTTTATGCTCCAATGGAGGTTGTCTCACTCGTCTCTTTACACGAGTTAATATATCTTGTTAAACTACAGCTGCTCTCCATATAAAAAAGGCAGCTGTAGTCAGATTTTAAATGTATAAAAACACATCTATTTGACATGGATTTGATGTATAGTTTTCTTCTTCCATATCACATTTAAAAAGAAGAAGAAAAAGTCTCTCCCTAACCAAACCTAACCTAACAAGGGAACTTTGTTTCTCTGCAGAGACAAAAGGCGAAGTCTTGATGAAAAAAACCACACCAAAGGAAAACAAAAGGCTCATAAAACAACAATCCCACACTTCCCTTTACGAAGCTCGAGAGTCGGGGTGACTCAAAAGAGCCTCTACAGATATCTTTAACAAATCAAACCGCTGCAGAAATGTGTAATTTAAAGACCCTCGGGCGTTTTTTTGTAGCCGAAACATTTCAGCACAGGATGTTTTAATTAGGATCTCTCTCTCTCTCTCTGTGTGTGAACTTCTCTGTCTGGGTTATATGGGATTAAAAGAGCCTCTTACATCGTTTCTGGACATTCATTTTAGTTGCTGTAGCTGCTCGTGAATAAAATACACAAAAAAAACAGTGCAGAGAAAATTGCAGCAATAATAAAATGATCCTGTTACCATCCTGTAGTTTCCTGAAACCTGAAGTGAAGTCCTGGGGTGAAGACATCTAATCTCTACAGCCTCAACAACAAAGGTTTCTCTTTTCTTTAATAATAGAAGTCCCTCTATCTCCTGTGTAACCAGTTCTGCAGTGGTTACACAGTCCTCGCTTGTCTCGACTAGTCGGTATCAACGACATTTTCATGACAGTAGGGTGATGCTGAATGAGTCAATGTAATTTCCTCTCGTGGTTTCAACAGTTTTATGCCGTTTCTAGTTGCTGTTAAGAACTATTTTGATGTCAAAATGAACCAAAATATGTAAATTAGCCCATTTATTCCACTACATGACAATGTTGGGACAATAGTTCTTACTTAAGATGAAACAATTAATCAATTAATCGATTGATACAAGTTAAACATTCTTTAAGTTATTTTTAATGTAACATTTTCAACTAATGCAGCTTTCCTTCTGTTTCTGAAATGTTAATATTTGATGTTTTTGTTCGTCTTCTGTGATAAGTCATCTTTGGGGTTTTGTACTGTTGTTTGAACAAAGGCAATTTGGAGATATTAACTTCAGATTAGAAATCTGGTGGACAGTTTAAACTCTTATCTAACATTTTACGAACCGAACAATCAATCAAGACAAGAGCTGCAACGATTAGTCGATAAATCAATTATTCAATCAATTCAATCAATTATTGCTAAAGGTTAGTTGCAGCATTACTTCTTATTGTGAAAGACATTACTTACAGCATTACTGTATGTGACTTTTGGGTGTTAACAGCTACCAGTGGTGGAAGAAGTATTAATTCACTTCACTTAGGTAAAAGTACCAATACAGCTGTGTAAAAATACTCTATTACAAGTAAAAGTACATAAGTATCATGAGCTCGATGTAGTTAAAGTATTACAGTAAAAGTAGTGATGTATTATTATATATGACATCATTAGATTATTAATAGTGAAGCATCAGTGTTAGAGCAGCATGTTACTGTTGTAGCTGCTGGAGGTGGAGCTAGTTTATACTACTTTATATACAAGTGTTCAGTCCAGTAGTTCCCAACCTCGGGGTGGGGCCCCTCCAAAAGGGTCACAAGAGAAATCTGAGGGGTCATGAGATGTTTAATGGGAAGAAAAGAAGAAAAAACAAAGTTCTGATACACAAATCTGCTTTCAGTTTGAGGGGTTTTTCCTCTAATGTTTTTGGTGAAATATTGGCTCATAAACATTTATTGAAATGAAACAATGTGAGACGTTTAGAGGGAAAACCCAAATATTCTGGTGGAGCTGTTGACAACTCATAGACATCTGAAATGTGACACTGACTACACACCACTTTTTATAAGACGTCAAAATGCCCCCCAAAAAAAGGGTTGGAACCACTTCTTTAACCTTTATTTAAACACTTACGATCAGTGTGTCAGATCTTTATAAAAGGAACTAAAGCAGTGAAATAACCATAGTGGAAAGAGAAAGAACAATATTTCCACCCTTTTAAAATGTAGAAGTGGAAGTAAAACGTCACATCATGAGGGACATACTCAAATGAATGAATGCACTTTTCACCTCTGTGACAGCTTAATTTATGTAGGCTTTATATGCGGTTATGATTATGTGTGTCTGGGGAGTTGGGTGGGGGGGGGGAAGGGAGGGGTTGGAGGGTATATATTATGCATCCATGTGTAGCTTAATGATATTTTATTATTTTATGTGATTATCAGGACATTGTATATTGTATTGATGATTAATTATTTTAGTGATTAATAAGATGATGATACATATGATGTGCATGACCTTGCTTCTTCTGGGAGGGGGGGCTGCCAATGGAAACTAACCTTTTGGCTACTGTTGGGTGCATTTTCTCTTTTTTAAATATATGTTCATTAATGTAGACTGTCCCTCTTGAACAAATAAAGATAAACTAAACTAACTCACATTTCGATTAAAGCATCACTCAACATGGCTCCATCAATATCAATCAGTGTGCAACAGAGTCAAACACCTTACTCCTACTTTTTTTGGGGGAAACTTTACAACCAAAGGCAATAAAAAAACGACATTACTGAGGATGATTGATTAGGCAGAAATAATGATAATAAAAAAAGAAAGAAAAAAAAAGGGAAGCATTTTGGCTTTTGTGGCAGAAATCAATCTCACAACCTCAGCAAGGAAGTACGCCTGTCTTGAATATGAAGATAACGCATACTATCATTGTGACACAGTGGGTGTTAAAATGTAGTTTATGCTGCTATTGAACATTTAATGATTATAAAATATCACTCTGGTTGGACGGTGGTGTTTCATTTGGCTTGACATCAGCTGGTGAGTAATGTCAGCCTTGTTAGCTCATAACGCAGCTTCGTGAGGCTTTAAAAGCTACTGGGCTCATTTAACCTGCAAGTAACCAAAAAAGCATGTCCACTCAGTGTTTTTCATGCTCGTATTAAATTAAAAAAAAACCCAAAACAACATCCTCACCGAGAAGACTCCTCGGAGAAGCCGCCGTCCAAGAGTCTGACTTTACAGAAGAGGACACCGTTCACAAAAGGGACCGACGACAGCTCATCCAGCTCAAAATCCACCTTGAACTTGAATTTCTTCTTTTTCATCATCATTAAATCCATACACAGGCTCAGTGCTGTTGAGAAGATGCTCCAATCTCGCCCGTCGCTGACATTACAACCCCATTGTGTCTCTGCACAGATCCGCGTAGTGTTTGTTGTGGGAGGAGGATGAAGACTGTGAGACACTTCCGGCGGTGGGTCTTCAGAATAAATTAATATAAAACATTAAAGTACAGTATATATAATTTAGTGTAAACTATAGCAGTAGTTCTCAAAGTAGGGTCAAGATTCCCCAGCAAAAAGGAGAATCATTTATTTTCACTATAATACCATCCCCATGAATAACATTATCACAGAATGCCTACTTAAGTCTATTTATTAGGATAAACCCTTGAGATGAACCATCTCGTTTTCGAGGGGGTCCTAGCATACAATGCAAACAGAAAACAAAAACAAAACAACAATAAACAATCCTACAGACATACTTCAACTATAACAACACACAACAACACACAGACATTAGACAATGAGTAAATAAACAAACAAACAAACAAACAAACAAATAGACACAACCATCTAGGCCACCAACAGGTCATGAACAAATGAACAGATGTTGGCCTAGCAAATCATAATGAATTATATGTAGCCTAGCTATGTGTATATCATCAAATGAAATGTACAATTTAATTCAAAATATGACAAACCATATTTAAACATGTGAAATGATGTCAAAGACCGTATATTAGAGGGTAAATTATTTACCTCATTTCTGGACATTCATTTAGTTGGCTGATCACGATTGATGATTGTTAAAACCAAGGAGAGTTTTTGAATAGTATTGTAAACCTTATCATAAGCACGTTTATTTTCGTTTTTGGTTAAACACATTTAAGTAAAAGTATATTTAAAATTTTAGAAATCATGTTGAAGTTCTTCCCTGCTATGATGATTTGTCCATTTAAATAATCAACCACACGTATAGCTGAGCTGCTTTTATCTTGATGTAAGCATTTGCTGAGCGGATGCATAGTGATGACAGCTGGAAGCTTGATGGTAGTTTAGAGAAGCCCGCCTCCTCTCTCTTGTCGCCCCCTAGCGGTCAGTCAGGGCAACAGCAGCACTTATTGAACACATAACAGCGACAAAGTGACACCAGATGCTGTTGTATAATATTTGTCGCCATCTTGTGGTATAATGTAAGTATTGCTGTAGGACTCTATTTTTAACTCTGCACTCTGGATATTCTCATATTTTTCAATTTTAGTTGTTTTGTTTTTTTGGCATGAATTACATCATATATGCAATATACTGTATGTTATGCATAATTTAGTTTGCATACAGGTCTATTAAAGTTTTAACCTGACATTTTTGGCCTCGTTAGATATTTTGAGATCCTTACCGGCCTACTTTAAATTCCTCTTGGTAGGCTACAACATTAGATCATAAAGAAAAACAATGGAGAGAGTTTAAGAGGTTAATCCGACATGTATTTAATTAGATTTGCAGTTTTCCTAAATGCTAACTGAGTTTCCAAAGTGGGGTTAAACACATCCCCTGTCACCCCCTCACCCTCTCCAATGCCTCCAATGCCTCTCTCTCTTTAAAGCAGCTGAGGACCCCCAATTAAAAAGGTTTGTAGCTTAGTTTTGTCTGGACCAGCTGTCAGATTCCTGTGGGTATGACTCACAGAGCTGAAACAGATAGATCACAGTAACTCTTGCATACATGTATATGAAACCAACTGTAGCTTACTCTGCGTGACTTTACATGTTTGACTGCGTGTGTACTGTTGCACCACAATACCACAACACAAAATAAGCATTGAAAAAAAAAAATAGGTTGTTGTTAAATGCATTTATGCAGGGAACTATTTGAATTATGATGCAAAGGAAAAGGGCGATTAAAGCAGCTATCTCACCTGGGTGGGCAATCAAATATGAAAATGTAACCTGTGTAAACATAGTAACTGTGGTGAGAGTTGTGTCTGCTGAAGGGTGTGTCTGTAGTGACTGTGTGCGCAGTAGAAGAGGAGGTCTTCTCAGGCAAACTGAACCCAGTCTCTCCACCCTTTTGCTCAGCGCTGCCAGCCTACCTCATCCGTAACAGCTTCCTACAAATCCGCATTTTCTATTTTTTTGGTATCGCTTGTTTACTGGATTATACACTACACTTATTTATGCGGACTTTTCTACGACTTGTTTTCCAAGCTGTGTTGCGGAAATCTCTTTGAAATCATCCGGGATTGAAACCAGAAGTGGTAACCGCAGGAATCGGTGTGTGTGTGTGTGTGTGTGTGTATTTCAACACCAATTTAATTTCCCATTGTGTGTGTGTGGGTGTTTGTGGAGCTCTAAAGGCCAAGACTTTTCATTCTCAGTCTAATCATGTACCAAGTTGTAAGGAAACTGTTTTTTACGGAATGCCGGTGTGCAGAAGAATCGTCCAAAACGTACGAGGAGCTGTTCGCTAAACTGGACACCAACAAGGATGGAAAAGTGGATGTGTCCGAGCTGAAGGCAGGCCTGGCTGCCATGGGCATCCAAACTGGGAAAGCAGCAGCTCAGGTAGAGTCATGGATACAGGACTTTCTGTCTCCCTATAAGGTCACTAATGTCTATATACAGATAGTAGTGCCCTTATAGGGAGACAGAAAGTCACAAATATAGTGTTGTTCTGCATTCCTGAAGGACTTAGGAGGCTCAAGGCCTCATAGGAAGTAATTAAGTATTATTTATTTATTTAAGTACAGTGAGATACTAGTACTTTATTCATTATATATATTTAAAAAAACATCACAGTCTCTCAGGGCCCATGGTAATGTCTTCAGATTACTTGTTTATCTAACCAACAGTCTGAAATTTAAAGATTTCCAATTTTCGGTGACATAAAATAGAGGAAAAAGCAGCAAATCATCACATTTGTGAAGCTGAAACTTGATCATGTTTGGGATTTTTGCTTGATGATAGACTTCAATGGTTTATCAATTATCAAAATGGTTGTTTATTCATTTTAATGATTCATTAAAATATTTCAGCAATAATGAACTTGATTGCATATTTTACTCCACTACATGTATTTGACTGCAATAGTTACAAATATTGCAGATGCATATTTTCAATTGGAATATAAGCTGATTATTGCCAGTGTGCAGTAAAAAATCACCTAATGTTACCTTAGGAATGATGCTATGTAGAATACTGAAAGGGCCCAGGGGCTGCAGGGTGTCAGGGAGCCCCTGAGTCAGAGTCTCTGTTTAAAGTGACTGTCAACAGTTCTTGTTGGAAAGTAGTATTGGGATCTACTAACCTAATCCAATTCAACATATTTTTGTTTGTTGTGTCATATTACAGTTGCACAACAGACTGTGGCTACACTAGCATTTCATTAAAATGCTCAGATTAGTAAATCAGTTTACATGAGTGTGTAGCTTGAAACGTGACTCACTTGTGGATGTCCCATTAAAATTGCGCTAAAACGAGAACTACAATGTGCACACTTTCTCCTCCCTTTTGTCCAATTTTATTATCTCAGTGCAGCAAGATTCTGAATGCAGGACTGTAACAGAATGAGCAGTGTTATCTCTCCATCTTTACCACTGTGTATGTGCCCTTGAGCAAGGCACTTACATTCCAACTACATTGCAGTGGAGCAGCTCAATGGACAACAGATCAGACTGTGGTTCAGGGAAACTTTTAAGTGTGAGTATAAGAATGTGGAGCAGGGTTTTAGTGCTAAAGGTGAACCTCCTCTGGACAAATAAAGGCTAAAAATTAAACAAGACTCTTAATCCTTTATTTTCTATATAACATATTTTATTGTTCTTTTTACTTATAGAACAACGACACAGTACAACAATAGAAATGCATATTAACAAACACATAAACAGACCTATTAACAAACAGGCAGTTGCATAGCTATTGTCTCATTTCTGCTTTTGGTTTACAAAGACAGAAATAGATATAAGACAATAACTAGATGTGACTTAAACCATTTGGAGTTAAATTTAGAAAGGTAATCTATAAGTAGTACATATTGTAACTCTCCATTTCTCCAGTTTGAGATGCTGCATACCTCTGCCAGCCCCTTAGTCCAGCTTGGTGGATGAGGGTTCTTCCATTGGAGAGGATCAGTCTCTGTGCCAACTAAAAGTGACAACTTTTGTTATTTTTAAATTATTCCCAATAAGATAATAACTGTTCTCTCCTACTATGCCAAAAACATAGCCATCACAGAATCCATCTGAATTACCATCTTGAAATAGAATATCTGACAGTGTTTTGAAGATTGAACTCCAGTAAATGGACAAATAAGGACATTGCCAGAATGAGTAGATGATAGAGACAGAGGTATGAGTCTACACTTGTCACAGGTGTATCTGGGAACATTTTAGAGTTGACTTCAGAGAAATGAAGGCCATGTAGAACCTTAAACTGAATGAGGCCATGCCGGGCCCAGATTGAGGCTGTATGCACCCCCAACAGGGCTTTTCTCCACAACCCAAATCCCTCTACCAATTATAGGTTTTGTAAATTAGACATATTGCACTTCTTTTTGAAGGCTCAAAGAAAAACAAATGGGAAAATTAAGACACACAGGAGAAAGTAACCATGAATCTATAAATGGCTGAATCCTTACAGCAAATTGACATTATCTTTTACTTCCTCCAAGATTACATTCAAGTACATGTGGAGAGACCGATCGTGAGAGAGTTTCAGAACCTCAATTTAAGGCTCAATTCCTCAGTTTTTTCCCCCACAGACAGCAACAAATTATCATGAGGCATGTATACATCTTGACAATTTGGTCTGTTATGAAAAATGGCAGCAAGCTCAGACTGTTAAAGAGCAGCAGAGTCAGTGACGAAAAGGTGGAGCAGATTTTCACAAATGGTCTCAAAGTTCAAACTGGGTAGGTGAACGTTCATTGTGGGCTGTGGCTTTGAGAGGAAGGTCCCACCTTGGCTGATCAAATAATCTTGCATTCCTCAGGCTCATCAGTGAGTCCGATAACTTTTAAAAGTCTGAGTCATGAAAGAGGTCACCGCTGTGTGGGTGCCCAGGTGCTGTAAAACAGAAGCAGTTACAACATGATTATAAGATAAATGGGTAATAAACATGCATAATGGCTGCTTTCCCAGCACATTCAATTAAGCAGCGGTAGTGGTGGAAGAAGTACAGTATGTAGATTCTTTACATAGGTAATACAACAATGAAGAAGTACTCCAATACAAGTCCTTCATTCAAAATGTTACCTAAGTTAAATTTCCCTATGTAGATATAAAGGGCTCATTGTAAGGTAACAAAATTGAATTTTTTAATTCAATTTCCGACAAATCTGTTCCACTAGACACTAAATTCTTCACACTGCACCTTTTAAAGATTCCCTCCAGATACATTTTTAACCCTTAAAAAATTGTGAATAATGATTGTGTCTGATATGGTTTTTCCACAAAAGAAAAAAAAATACATTAGAAATTCTTCATTCTTGCTCAATAAAAAAAATCCAGAATCTATAAATGTGTGAATATTAAGTTGATTAATACGTTAAACTGCTGGATTCACAGTGTCTCCTCAACTGTAAAGTTAATTATAACAGTATGCACTTTGGAGGCTTCAAGTTTCCACATCACACTCCTGTAAGTTGTAACTGGACCACGATTGCCACCAAATTGGTTGTAATGTAATGACACAAATCATGCTAGTGGCTGGTATCCTTAAATTCAGCTCTCATAGTTAAGTTTCACCACTGATAAGCAGTGCATCACATTTATCTGTCTCTTGAAACTTTTGTCTGAAACTTTGACAACAAATTTCTAAAGGTTGGAATGCTATTGCAGTATTTTCCGTTCATTGATTACACAATCCATCTGTTGCACCCATCCATATAACTTGCATGACCTCTTGAATTTTGCACCTGCTTTATTCTGCCACCAACTGGCAGAGTAAAGCAGTTTCTGGAGATGACATAACTAACTCAGGCCCCAGCTGAACTAAACCTCCCCTCCCACCCAATGAGCAGGTCAGACAACCAGAAAACCTAAATAGACTTTCTGGGAGCTGAGAGACTCTGACATTCTGACATAAAGAAAATGGATTACTAACATTCTTTGTTTTGCTTTTCTAGAAAATAGTTTCCTCGGGAGACCAAAATAATGATGACGGTCTTGACTTCAGTGAGTTCTCCAAGTATCTAAAGGAACATGAGAAGAAGTTACGGCTGACCTTTAAGAGCTTGGACAAAAACAATGATGGTACGGTGTAATTATGTTATCTTTAAGCTGTTCTTCATACATGAATAAATACTGAAAATACAGTGATTTATATTTGACTCCTTTTTATTTTCAACAGGCCGGATAGACTTCACAGAAATCCAGCATTCACTTGCAGATTTAGGGATGGACATCACCAAGGAGGAGGCAGAGAAGATCCTTCAAAGGTATTTCTACTTCTTGTTGTCCCTTTTGCAGCTGTCCACGGCTGTGTCCTACCAAGAACAGGGGTTGAAGAGGCACCTGGATCATAATACAGGCCAGCCAGTCACATCACAAAACTCTGGGCTCTGCCTGCTACTCGTCCTCCTATTTCCCAGGGAAATGATTTATTCTTAGGCTTTGCACCAAGAGAGTTCCTGGGGGACTGCCATTTGTAGATTTATTATCCTGTACACAGCCCTCCTGGTTTTTTGTCTTGTTGATTCTAAGTAGCTGTGTGTTAGCATGCTCTTGTCCACTGTTTTGAGTCCATGGTAAAGAGGTGTCGTTCCTACATTGTACATTCACTTCCACATTCACTTCTAACCAGTGAATTTTGGTACAGGCTTATTCTGTTAGAAGACCTCACTCACAATAGCTGTAAAATGATCAGTCCCAGTGATTTATAAGTATCCAGGACCCGCTGCTTTTTAAAAAAATTTTTAATAGAATATCAGTAGTAAGATGCAAGCAGAAATGAAAGCAAGCAGAAAAGCATTGCACTGCTAGAAAGCAGGAAGTATAGGTAGAAAAACATGATTTACGTGTCTGCCAGTGGGACCCAGGCTCCTAAAAGTGTTGTGCTCCTGTCGCCCCAGCAAAAACTTCATGATCCCGAATTAAAAGTGAAAAGAAGAAGCTCATAAGTACTTCAGATGTGAAAGGAGGGGACCAGTGTGAGCAACTGATAACCAGTTCAGCGTGTAGTTGGGCTGGGAAGTGGGCTGATGATACATGATAAAGAGTCAGCAAGACGTTCTTATATCAGAGTAGAATTGGAGACAGTATCCAAACATGTAGAAAGAAGATCATTGGCAGACAGTAACAACTCTTTAAATAGCTTAATCTACTGCTGCTAAATTACATTTGTTAATATATACTTAAGCATATTCCAAAAGAATATACAAGAGGGTGAAGCTGTAATATACAATTTTAGCTGCATTAACACACTCAAAGTCTGTCAGAAATGTTGCCTGAGGCCCCAAAGCAAACATAAAAATGTAGACAGACACAGACAGACCACCACCAATCAGTACAAAGTTATAAAAACTACTGTAATTAGTTTAGTTTATGCTGATTGGGGCTGCCTGGTGCTAACACTTACTTTCTTAATACACAATGGTAACAAAAATGGTGGACTGTATTAGTAAATGATTTTGTTGCTAGGAGAGGAGGTTCTCGGACCTACGTACATGTGTATAGTAGTAGGAAGTAGGAATTCTGGGATTTGGAAGAAGAAAAAAATAAAAAAGGTATTGAATGTTATGCAGTTTTATATTTGGTTTTATGCTCTTTTTATGCAGGAAGCTACACATGATCAACTTTATGTATTGGCATAAACAAAATGTTATGCAAATGTTTGTTTTTGAACAACATTATCATGTACAGGAGGGAGACGCACATGATGTGCAAGAGCAAACATGATAGTAAGACCTTAATAGAGAAGTAAAACAGGATGTTCATGACAGTGAATCAGACAAAAAGATTAGTTTGAAAACCACAGACTTATTGATGAATGTGTCAGTCAGCTGAATTCACACGAAGGAAGGAAGCAAATGAAGGATACGTGCACTGAGGGCAGCTACGGAAAGAGATTCATTAAAAGTGAAACCAAAGGAGAGATGAAGAGCTGCATGTTTTCTTTCATTTTCATATTTGTTGTATATTTTTAGAAGATAGTTTTTAAATATACACAAATGAGCTCTGAAACGCTTTGCTTATTCTATTTTGTACTCACATGACTTCATGACTTGGGACATAACAAGCTTTCTTGTTTTCATGCTCCCTCACTATTATCTCTTGGCATTAAGCAAATCC